>NC_081176.1:18384955-18547455 GCF_012432095.1 Onychostoma macrolepis | reverse complement strand
ATTTTATGCGTTATCGCATCTAGAGGTCGACGATAGTGGATTTTACCGATACCGATAGCTAGGTTGGACCACACTGGCCGATACCGATTAATCAACCGATAGTTTTCAAAATGGATACTGAAAGAAAGCTAGTGCTTTACTATAAAAAAAAAAAAAAAGCAGTAACAGTACTGAACCATAATTTGTAAATGAATAAAAATATTAATATTATTTACTATATTAATCATTAAAGTTATTTCATAGTTTGCTAATGTTAAAAGAAGAAACTTTAAAATTTAAAAATGTAGCCTATTAGTAGCTAATAGTGAATGTTGAAATGAACACACTCTAACAAGGAACAATGCTTCTACAGTTTTCATTAAAGCTACGAATGGACTCTTATTGTTAAGTGTTACCATTTAATTTAAACAGTCATGCTTAAAGATGGCCATCTTTAAATATCTACACAAGGCCATAGCATTAATATTACATGCATATGGATATTGTATGTGTACTCGCACATTTTATTTGCTTCTATTTTTTAACACTTGATAATTATCTAATCAAAAAAAAAAGTTAGTCACACACCGGGCAAAAGCGCAGCGCTGCGTCTAGGAGAACTCAGAGGTATCTCACACACACACACACACACACACACACACCAGACGCTCAAATCAAGTGGCGGTCTAAAACAATTTATTTAATCACCAAACGGACATAAGTTTGCTTCAAGAATGAACAATGTGGCATAAATGAGTTTGAAGTTTGGTGTTTAAAAAAACAGAGCAAGCAGAAAGAGAGCGCGCAATCTATTACAGCTCTCTATATGAAGCATACAGACTATATTAGAGCCAAAGAAAGACAAACGTTTTGCTGAAAAATGCACAATACATAATTTATAGCCTAGGGTGAAGCCATTATGTACATTCACAATGATTTGGGACAAATATAATGTAATTTAATAGAAAACTATGTGAATGGCACTCTGTTCCGCGGCAGGCTTTTCTGTCGGCTGTATTTAAATGCGCGTCTGGAGTTTCCCGCTCTGTGAAGCGCGCAGTGTCACATGTCAAAATAAACAACACGTGCTGTCAGTGATTTCCGCCTCTAGAGGCCGCTCTCGTACTGTATAATGCCAGCGGACCCTTCTCAGCCACTCCAGCAACGGTTACAAACCGGAAAACTATCGGCACGGATATTTGCCGATAACCAATAGTTGCGGCAATCAACTATCGATGCCGATTAATCGGCAAAACCGATGAATCGGTCAACCTCTAATCGCATCCGTAGCGAGCATTTTGATAGGAAAAGATGACAAATACGAAAAAAATGAAAAAACGCATACGAAAATTTTGGACTTGGTGTGCAAGGATTTTAAAGCTTAACAGTAGCAAAAATAAAGATTTAGATGACTTTTCATATCAAATGTTTTATTCATGTATTATATAATTTCATAATTGTATTTAAGTATTATTTTAGATTTAAATTGAATAAAGTACATAACAGTAATCGTTTTTTTAAGTCAAAATAATTTTCTGTGGTAATCGACAACAAATGCTGTTGTTTGAGCGTTAACTTGTATTGAGCTGATTCGGTTGCCCTTTAGCCCTTTTCTGTGAAGAGCTGGATGGAACTGCGAGCCAATGATTCTGCTGGAAGCTAAATGAGATCATTGTGGCCGTGCAACCTTTGTCTTGTAGATCGAGTGCCTCCTTAGAAGCAGCGGCACAGAAAGAAATGTGTCAGTAACGCCTTCTGTGATGCAGTGCCGTTCCCGCTGCTCTCTGGGCAGAAGAATACGCTCCTCGATCCATCAGCTCTGGCTCAGAGCCGGCTCTCGTTTATCTGGAGCGGGACATTCTGATCTGGGACCAGAGATAGGGTCGTAATTACCACCGGCTTCTCCCTAATGCCAGAGTTATGAGGCTGCTCCAGTCAGCCATTAATATCACAGACACACACACACTTATGCTCAGTCTTCAGTATGCCAGGAGTGTGAATACTAGCCCTGATAGCTCTGGCAGCATCCCAGTTACTTCATTCTTTGTCGGAACTGTAGTCTACTGCTGATACGTTAAGCTGTGATGCTTGTTTTGGAATCCAGGGTTCGAATCCGCCTCTCTCTTGATATGATTTCCTGTCTTAAACTTTGTCATATTGCCTTTGTTTTGTTTGCATTGTAAGGTTTTTTTTTTTTCTTTGTTTTTTTTCCAGTCTGGAGAAACCAAATTTAGTTTCTTCCTCTTGTTCTGAGGTTTTTGTGGCCAGCGCTGTCGGTGTAGTTGTGTATTTAGGACATTTTCCTCCGAGCGAGCGGGTCAAGGTCAGTTATTCCAGTGTTTTAGAATGAATCCCCAGCACTGTTTATTGGAGCAGTCACAGTCTCTGGCGCTGTCCCAGTTAGTTTCCTCAGCCCTAGTCTCGCTCCCAACACACACTTACCTGAGCCAAGATTTGGGTCTCGCACCTAAACAATCGCTGATTTCTCTCTAGCTGTCAATGAAGACACTCTTGTTGGTCTTATCTGCACTGGTATGATTTTTGCATTGACTTGTATGGTAGTAAATGGCTTGTTAAATAAGAAGTCACATAGAATCAGATTGATTGATTTTTTTTTTTTTTTTTGATTTGTTTGGTTTTGTTTTTCAATTTGTTTTGTTAAGGTACCTTGCCAATGGGTGATGTAATTTCATTTGAGTTCCATTACTTTTTCTACTATGTTTTGTTTTGGCATAGTGACATGATGTGGCAACTGCCAATGGGAGATTTTACTTAATTTCAACAACCTTTACACAAGCTTTGTTTTGTGTTTTGTTTTGTTTTGTTTTGTTTTGTTTTGTTTTGTTTTGTTTTGTTTTGTTTTGTTTTGTTTTGTTTTGCGTTGCGTTGCATGGCATTGTGTTTACCAGTGTGAGATTTTATTTATTTTCAACAACTTTTACACAAGAGTTTTTCTTTTCACTCAATTTTATTTTTCTATCACACAAGTTTTTTGTTTTGGGTTTAGTTTGATTTGGTTTTGTTTTAGTGCACAGTGACTCACCAGATCCACCATTTAGGTAAGGTTGTCAAGGTTCTACTGGTTACCATGATTTCCACTTGTCTCTAGTGAAGGGTTTGGGACTGTGTACGTTCTTGTAATGCCATCAACCAATCATTGTTGCCTTGACATCGTTTTCCACATAGTATTGATTAGGGATGCAACGATACAATTTTTTCAGATCCGATCTGATCCGATCCAGAACATTCTGAGTATCGGCCAATTCCGATCCGATCCCAGCGCAGTTTTTTTTTTTTTTTTTCAAATCAATGTATAATTTCTATACTTCTGTGTCGCTCTTTTGTGTGTTAAACACAATCTATTAGATAACTTCATTTTAATGAAGAAATAACATGAAAAAATATATAGGGGCTGTGTAAAACGTTTGGTCGTGCGTTTTGTAATATAAATCTGATCGCTCAAACCACTTCTAGGAGGTGGTCTGGGCCGCATTCCAGACGAAACTGGACATGTGTAAATGCATCTGGTTGTTGAAACCACATATGTAAATTTTACTCCTCCCAAAATGTCAAAAATAATAAACATGTGAGCCCGTGTTACAGGCATTATAGTCAGATATGACTGCGCTAATGCAACACGCATCGCCGCGGACGAGTAGCTGAGCATCTCTTCAGCAAGCCGACGCGCAAACTGCAGTGAATGAAACTGAAAGTAAGACGCAGACGCTCAACACAATCATCTTCATTAAAAGTAGTAAGACAAACTTATCTTTCCAGTGCTGATGCCGCGCGCTCTCCTGTTGCGGTCTTTGATCTTGAAATGAGCTGATAATTAATGAAATGCAGCGCTTATATTTTGATTTTGATTATACTTCGTTAAATTGAAATATAGCGCAGGAATTGAAGATCGGATTTATATCTGTTTTGCGACTATGTGGCCAAGTGTAAATGGAAACGTTTTAACAAATCAGATTGATATCCGATCAGCAAAAACACGCATAAATGAGTGTAAACAGGCCCATTCATAATCTATGACAAAAATACTATTATAAACTAGGTTAGTGAATAATTTAGCAACCAAAAGTTATTCTAGAAAAATCATGAGTGCAAAATTTTATCAAATCTAAACATTTAGTGAAATAATAACTAAAATAATTTAGTGGGGAACAAATTAAAGTGAATATGTGAAGGATTAAATCTGGTAAAATGATACACATTGCTCTTTGTATTGTTGTAAAATATAATCTTTCATTGCGCAAAAGCAGAATGACGCGCTTGAAGCAGAACAGAGTCACAGCGCGCAGCTCCAGATAGAGAAGTTCAAAGCAGAACGGAAAGAGATATTGATGTGTAGCTTATTAAATCTGTGCGATAGTTTGAGCCTTTTCTTTTAACAGTTTTAAATTTTAGTTATTGTGCGCTCTTGGAGAGAGTTTCGTTGTCTTGACTTTCGTAACCGAACGTGACACGCAGTTTGAATGCTGAACGGAGGATGACAGAGACGCAGCGGAGAGAAGAGTTTACCTGAACTTTAAGGACTTAAATATTCATCTGTACCTCATATTAAACTATGGATCGGCTTCAGAACACTTGGACTTTGACTTTATGGTGCTTTATAATGTTTTTGTGCTTTCGTGGGGCTTAAAAATAACACAGAATAGTATATGCACAATATCGGATTTGGATCGGTCTCGTCTGACCGATCCGCAGAAAATGCCAGTATCGGAGCCGATACCGATACTGAGTATCGGATCGATGCATCCCTAGTATTGATCATATGATTATCGGCTCAAAAAAAAAAAAAGATGCACTTCCTGCACTAGTCGAGCAACTGCCTTTGAAATGGAATGCTAACTGATCATAGATGGGCCACTGTGTGTAAGGCCCCGTTTACACTAGTGCGTTTTCGTTTTGAAACGGCGTTTTAGAATGAAAGCGATCAGCGTTTACACTGGCGTTCCGCTGCGTTTCAGAAACGATCTCCGTTTACACTACACAACCGAAAACGCATGTCACATGACCATTTGCAGGTACAACCATAGATATGTATAGGTAGATACGTCTCTATGGGTACAATACAGAGCGTTCTGTTATTGTTTACACGGTCGTCAAGGATACGCAGAGAGAATGTGGGCAACCACACCATCGTTTTCAAAAGTCTCCGTTTTGGACCTTGAAAACGCCGGAGTAGTGTAAACGATAGGCGTATCCGTAGCAAAAGTTATGCGTTTTAAAACGAAAACGCACTAGGGTAAATGGGGCCTAAGAGGACAGTATGCTGTCAGTACTCTCTTTTTATCTGTAATAGTTGTGTTCGGGTGCCTGAAACGCACACACGCTCACAACTACCGCTGTGTTCTTTTTGCCGGCACTTAAAATAAATTGTGTATACAACATAAAACAGCTCCTGGTGATTTGATTGTCATTGAGTAAAGAACAGTGTTTTCTCCCCCCTAGTGTCCTAGTTTAAAGAACAAAGATTTCTGTATTCCTTAAAACACCAATTAAGGGCCAGAACTTCACAGTTCTCCCTTACGGCACTGTGAAATTCCCCATCTGCCTGAAAGCAAAGTAATCAAAGACAAGCGGAAAACTTTCTCTCAAGCATTGTTCTATTTCTCGATTCGTCTTCCAGCGTCCCCACCGATAGTGAGACTTAGGCGGCATCAAACGCAACCTTGGGTAATCAAAGTCGTACTTTGGTAGGTTATAATGGTTTTGATCAGATGAAACTTAAAGGGATAGTTCAATCAAAAATTCATATTCTGTCCACCTTTAATTTTGTCCATACAGTGAAAGCTATTGAGTGTTGTTCTTTAAAATATTTTCTTTTGTGTTCAGCAGAGAAAAGGTAAATCATACAGGTTTTAAACAACACAAGGGTGATGACAGAATTGTCCATTCTGAGACAAACTATCCCTTTAAGTGTGTGTGTGTGTGTGTTTTACTCTGATCTTGTCTGCCATGTATTCAGAAGCTTCACGCAGAGTTGAGTGAGCAGTCTCGGTCTCTGTGGTAATGAATCAGCCACACTCATTCAGTTAAACACCCGCTCTCTCCTTCTCAGTTTCGACTCCCCATCCTCTACCGCTCAAACCTGATCTGTCCGTTTAATTCACTTGTTTACCCCTCCCATCTTGCTCTGCTGTCATTTTCTGCGTCATGGAAGACGGAGCCTGGATCTTTTTCCACGGTCACCGTTTGGCGTCAGCAGGGACGTCTTGAGTCTTTGACTAATGTGATCTTCAATCCTGCAAATGGTATTGAAGGCGTCGTAATAGTCCCAACGAGGTTGAACAGTTGCCTCTATGTTGCTATCCATCAAAGAAAAACAAACCTGTGGTGTGTGAGCAATTTGTGATAGTGACCAATATGCCAATACATGTTGTTGCAGCTGCAGGTTTACTCTAAAGTATTTATGAAGCAGATTGCCACTGGCATACATGTCGTCTTCTGCTACAAACCGATTGTAGGATTTGCAGTCTTCCTTTAGTTTTAGTACGATATTCGGTTTGTTTGAAATTTATCATAGCAGTTTCACACTGCGGACTGGCTATAATCTAAGTTTTTTCTTTTTAAACCTCAAAGGTCAACAAGCTTTATTTTTGTAGCGAGCACTTAAATTTTCCCACCCCTGATGTAGGAGGAAAATAGCTCATGTACTTGCAGGGCACAGTTTCATGCTCTCAGTTGTTGAAACTGCGGTTCAGTGCAGGTGTAATGGACTTGAAAACCAGACCGCTCCATTGTGATTGGTTATTCAGACGCCTGTTTCCTCTTGAATGCCCGGAACAGGCACTGAAAGCGTTTAAAATCAAGTCTCATCAAGAAAGAACTCTCCTGATATGAGCAAGCTGCCTGATGCAGTAAAGAAAACTTGACAAATCTTTAATGAATGGAAGTGTTTTCGCAATTCAAAATTTGTCAGCAAGATGCAGACAAACAGGTTTGTTGCCGTCTGTCATTTCGATTTGCCCCCAAGAGTGAGAGGGACGCATATTAGGCACGCTAGAAGAGAACGAAGCCACTTTCCACTCTGAACTTGAATTGGCAATTCGCGAGTCTTATTTTGCGACAAATTGTCCTCCGCTGACTCAACCCTCCGGCTGTTCACATGTTGGAAAGAATAATAACGCTCTAGCAGCGGCATTAACCAGAGTGCTAGTGTGTGTGTGTGTGTGATGGCAGGAGCATTAGGAAAACACCAAGGATTGGCAAGCGACGCTTTGATCAATATGCTATTATGTGCAGAAAACGCAAGAGGGCCGAGGATCGACCCCTGACTCCCTCCCCTATCAATTGTGCATGCGAGTAAATGTTGTCGTACAGGAATTTGCAATTAGTCACCACTTTCCTCGCACAGGAGCATTTGCATACCATGTGTCTTGTCTCCTAATGACTACACGCATTTTGCATAATTTATGCGCAGTGTTAGGAAAGGTTAGACAGATCATGACGGGGAGGAAACAGACAATGTAGGGTAATCATTAAAAAATAAAACCGGTTTATCTTCCGTTTATTTGTACATACAGAAAGGTTTCAGGGAGAAAATGACAAGGGAAGGGGAGGGTTAGAGATGCTGAAGCGTGTAAGAGTGTGTGTGAGACTGAGCGCGCACGCACACACACACAGCACAGCGCTGCTCTCCTCACCGCTCAGTGTGTTCAGAACGAGCACCCACGCCGGTTCACACAACACCATGACTTCTCACCTCCGGTCAGCCTGGCTAACGGCAACGCGCCGCTGACGGACACGCAAGGACGTATGGATACCGTAAGCTCTGGCGTGGGAGTGTTCTAAAGGATGGATCATGGTGCCAGGTCAGTGTCCGATTCGTCCTCCGCTGTTGCACGACAGAAGGGACGGTGTTTGAGGCAGTAGTTAACCTCTATGTTGTGCATGCACCTGTGTGTGTGTGTGTGTGTGTATGTGTTTTCATGCTCGCCGAAGCACAGCAGGGTTGAAGTCAGAAGGGAGCAGTGCACAAACGGGATGGTTTGGACACAGGTTTTGCCGCACACACTTTGTGCTCTTGGTTGGGTTTTGTGAAAAGTGTCTCTGCAGTTTTACAAAGCAAAAACCGTGACTCTCTCTGCTTCTGTCTCTCTTTCTTTCTGCCCATCTGTCTGTCTCTCTATCTTCCTGTTTCTCTCTGTATCTGTATGTTCCTCTCCATTTTTATCTCTTTTTATGTACCTGTCTTACTGTGCATCTATTTGCCTGCCTCTCCATGTCCTGTATCTTCTTTTGTGCCTGTCTCTCCCTTCCTGCCTGCCTGTCTCTCCCTCATCCTGCACGTCTGTCTCTGTCCCTCTCTATCTCTCACTCTTCCTTTCTTCTCTGTACCTCTCTTGCTCTCCCTATTTGTCTCTCCTCTTGTGTATGTCTCTGTCTTTGCCTGTCTCACTTTGTACCAGCCTCTTACTATCCCTCTACCTGTCTCTCTTGTCTATATACCTTTACCTGTCTTTCTCTCTGCCAGTCTTTCTCTCTCTGTACCATTTTCTCACTTTTCCCCTACCTGTCTGTCTCTCTGCCAGTCTCTCTCTGTACTAGTTTATCAATCTCCCTCTACCTGTCTCCCTCTCTTGTCTCTACCTCTACCTGTCTTTCGCTCTCTGTTCCAGTCTTACTCTCCCTCAACCTGTCTTTCTCTCTGCTTGTCTGTTTGACTGTCTCCCCCTGTTCGTTCTGTTTGTCCCTCTCTATCTGTTAGTCATTTTCCTCCCTCTGCCTGCCTTTCTCTTAGCCTGTCTATCTTTCTCTCTGCCTGCCTCTCTTTCTCTCTCCTTCTGCATCCACCTCTCCACCTCTGCCTGCCTGTCTCTCTCTCTCTCTCTGTTGCATAGGGCAGCACTGTGTTAATCTGAGTCCCATGTGTAAAACACACTGTCCTATCTGTTTCAGAAATCTTTACATAGCATTTTCTCAAAGTAAACACCTTGAGCAAAGGTCTCTCTCTCTCTCTCTTTCCTGCTCATTTTCTCTCAACCTTTTCTTTCTGTATCTCAGAGTACTATAATTCATTCAGCGTTACGCTATTGGCTATTGTTTCTCACTGCATACTCATGAAAGTGTCATTTTGAAATATGAGTGTGCCATGATTGAGATATTGACCACACTCTTGTGCTCTCTCTCTCTCTTCGTAATTATTATGTTGAAGTGGTCGTCTTGTGATATTAGAGCCTCAGTCAGTTGTAAATGCTCATTGCACAACGTGTATGTGTATCACATAAAATACTTTAAATTGCAGGAATGAGCTCATTAAAGCAACATGCAAAAGTGTGTGTGCATGTGAAACTAAATGTCTCCACTAGAATAGTAAAACCTGAAAGCATATACATTTTAAGGACCAGCCAACAGTCCCAATGGGGAAAACCTAAGAAAAGGCTTAATTAACATACAGTACTAAATGTTAATGAAAATGTGGAAGAGCTGAGAGGTCTGTGTGCACATTTAAAGTAGGGTAGGTTGAGTCAAAGAAAAGTCCCCTCCATGATAGGAAAAACAAATGTGTGTACAAGGGCTGGGTGTAAATCAAATCCACACTGCACATTAAGAGTAGGCGTGTATGCTTAGGTTTATATGGTTCGTCATTCAGACCATAAATATAATCCTGCAGTGTGTGACAGTTTAAAGATCAGTTGTGTTTGAGCACTGCATCCCTTTAAGATCTTACAGTAGCCACACACAGAGAATCACTCTCCATTGATTTGATGTTAGCATGTCGCTAAGCTAATGGCATGATACTCTATGCCTAAATATGCAGCGCTAAATGATGAAATGGTAATTATACTGATAAAATGTAATCAAATAATCATTAATAATGAATTTTTTTTCAATACATGTAAGTATTGAATAAATATATAGTTATTTATAATCGGCATTTTCAAAAAAATTTCCACTACCCTGGAATGATCAACCGGATAAATGTGATGCTTGTTTTTAAAAATGCATTTTGCATTAATTATTTTGCTGACATTTTGAAATGGCCTTCCCACTCTTAAAATGCAGTGCCTAAATAGGCAGCTCACTAGCATTTGGAACATAGCAATCCTGCCACGTTGCAGATGGGTCTCCCAGGTCTCGCCACAGACTGATCTTTTGCCGTTCCCCTTTGAGACATTATCAAAACATCATCTAACCCAGACATCACGTGATTCTGAAGAGTTCATCTCATGTGGCTCAGCACAGAGAGCCTAATAAAGATAGAGTGTAATAATGTTTGACTAAATGTGTCATCTTTAGCAGCTTTACACTTTTCACAAACTAAATGTTATGTAAACTCTCATAAGACATTTATTTAGCTTTCTTCTTTTTTGAATTTGTATTGGAACAATAAATTTAGGCAGAACAATAGAGTGGGCGAACTATGACTTTGTAGGCGGATAGGATGTTAGCATGACACTGGTTCCCTCGACAAAAAGCCAATAGGATTTTTCCATAGGCTTTTGGATTATCAAAAATAAGCTGTGTTCAATCATAGTTCATGAAACGTACACGTTTTGTCCATCAAGATAATCTTCACAAAATAATATAACTTTGACGAATTTTGAAGCCTAAATAAAAGCGCGAGAACTAAAAAGCTAAACTTAGGCTATAAACAAACTACACCACCATCACGCTCCCGACAACTTTTTCAAAATTATTTGTAACGTTCAGTGAAAAGTATTTACTCTCTATATGAATTTTAATCCATGCTACATGAACCGTTTCATTTAACTGGAATAAATACAAATCTAGAGCCAAGCTAAAGCTGAAATGAGACAGTAGTAATAAATAGTATAGTGAATAAATGAAATAATCTTACTTGAAAGCACATATTTCTGTACATTTCGAAATAAGGTGCATTAAAAGTCAATAAATCCTTAATTAAAAACGTATCCCCACGTACTATTCAATAAAATTCCAGTGCATTTAATCTATTTAACAGCAGAGTGTGCGAGTTTTGGGATATGGTAAGATTAAACTTATTTTAGTGAACAAAGTACCACATTTCAGCTATCGTTTTGTTGAGCAAAATGTTATTTTATCCTTGCTTCTAGGAAATCCTCAATCTGTATGCTTTGTAACAGCTTCATGTGGCTGTAAACATTTAATTTTAACGTGGCTTTAAGCACTATGCATCATTAAAATTTCACTTTAACCACGTAAAGCCGGTAAATGCGGTGTTTACATGGATTAATCGTAATATGAGTTTACCTTATGGTACGAACCCCGAGTCTCCGCATCAGTAGGAAGCGATAAAAGGAGCATCTTCCCTCCGAAGACTTGTTGCATTTCGGGGCAAAGCAAAAAAAAAACATTGTCGAACAACAAAATAAAATGCGTTAAACTATTCATTGGTTCTTCTACAATTAATTGTACTATAAATTATACTACAACTGGAAAATACTGTAAATTGATAAACTGTTCGGCGTGATGACGTTGAATGTCTCCGACAGCGTCTGTAGTCCCATTTAGCAACTTGTTCGCAACCATCTTTAAGAAACGTAACAGTTAAAAAAGTCATTAGTGGGGTGTAACTGGTGTTTTTATGTCGTAGAATAAAACGTGAAAGTATCTTGTACCTGTGTGAACCACGGACCTTATTTAAGGGATTTAACCAAAAACCCATTCAAAAAAACACATTGGGCCTCATTTATAAATCTAACGTAGAAACGAGCGCAGATCCGAGCGCACACATATCAACTTACGATGCCGCCAATCCCATCGTACGAAAGATCGCACGTTGATAAATGTGGCGGAAGAAAACAATCGCCGTTTGAATATCATGCCCCTAAAAACACCCTGGTTTAGAAGCCTTGCCCCTAGAGTTTACAACACGGAGAAATGTAGCCCGGCCAAAAAGAGGAAGTAATCTCATGAAAGAGAAATTGATCTTACTCCAAAAACACCCTTTAACCTTATAATTGCAAACAATGGCATTCATGTATATTAAATACCAGTAAATATAACGAAACATTTATAAACTCAATTATAAAAAAGTGAGTAGCTATAAAATGTTATATTAAACTATGAAGTAAAACACAAATTAGGCTATAGTGGCATTCATTATAAACAGAATACAACGTCAAGCTAAAATTAATTTATTAAAGCGAAACTAAACGTCATTGGGCTCACAAGCCTCTCTCATTCGACATCCAAATGTTTCCATTTTTGCCATGTAACATTTGGTTGCTAAACTATTATCTATGTACTTCACTTGTGTTCCAATATCCACATAAAACATCATCCTTCACATGCGCAATAAATGTTTGTTTCGGCGCTGCATGCTGATTTTACAGTGGACCTTGTAAATTGTGCAGTGTAACTTTTATGTTTGGTTGACTGCATTTTAGTTTGATTAATGGCTGAAATGAAAGTCGCATACTTGTCGCACTGGTGTTGTTGTATTTTTTTTCTTTGGTCAATCTGTTAATTAAGAGAAATATATTTCGTGTAGCCCTATTTATTCCTTTTATAATTTCTGTTTTTCTCCATTCACAGAAGCGCAGCAGATGCGTGATACAAAGATGTGTGATTCCTCATCGTCTGTTGTTTATGCTGCTATTTGTGCATATAAAGCTAAAGCCCTGAAAGGGGAAAAAAAAGCTTTGTTTGTCAGTTTAGGAGAATAATCTAAATGAACAAAATGCTGTCATTATACAATTCTCTGAAATTCTCTATGCTGCACGCAAGTTTAGGCTAACTCAAAAACTTGCGTACACGAGCACAGACCTAACGTGAGATTTGATCGTAGCCACCGCTCACGTCCATATTGATAAATTCCAAGTTTTGCGTAGAAACAACCGCACGACCAATTTTCGGTCGTAAATGAGGCCCATTGACTCTGGGACGATGGAATCGGAAGTGCTAAAATGCTAACTCGCTTCCGGGTTTTTGCCTACACATCATAGTTCCACCACTCTATTTGCTGTAGTATTTGCTTGTCAGTTACAGGTGATAGTGGGGGAGGGGCATCATCGTTCTAGAGAGCATTTGATTGGACAAAAATCTGTGTAGTGCAGGATGAGTCATCAAATATTTTGGTCTCTTTTCTCTGTGAATTTGAACTGCTAAAAGTGACTTTAGTCCACTTTTAGAAGAACATTAGCACATAGATGGGCTCAAAACTAGTAGACATGGACTACAAACATGTCCAGTTTTTATTTCATGAAGTTTTTACGGACATAGTCAGAATTGTTGATGTTTTCATTTTCAGACTAACTTGGGAAAAGTGCTGGCTGGTTGATTGTTTAGTAGGGGTGAATGATTCGGAGTGTGTGTGCACTGATTTGACTGCTGAAATGAACACACTGCAGTAATGGTGCATCTCAGCAGGTAACAGATAGACAGTGACCAGTACAATGTGTGTTTGAACAAATGAGGCTACAGAAAGAACGACAGACACTGCAGTGCTGGTGCACACGCACACACACACACTGTGAGCATTGACAGACGAGAATGCTCCGTTTATGAAAGTGCTGTCTAAGAGTGTGTGGCGCTGCAGGCACAATGCAGAGATTTAACACACATCAAGAATTGCCGTATAGACAGAAAGGACTTTAACCACAGCAGCCACCTGAGGAACTAGACTTTCTCTCTCACTTTTTCCATCTGCTTTCCACAGCTTTTTTTCCCCTTTATTCATTTACCATCCTCCTCTCCTTTGCTTTTGTTTTTATCCTCTTTAGTTACAGAAAAAGTATAATTCAATAATTTACCCACTGTATATGTTAGGTAATTTTTTAAATATTTTGTATATAATATTTTTATTTCTGTTTATTCCTGTATGTATGTGTGTGTGTGTGTGTGTGTGTGTACGTGTGTATATATATACACACACACACACACACACACCTTTTGTTCACGAACAGAAATCAGTTTTTTTCTTTTTTTGATCTCAGCATCAACCATTACAGCCTTGAGAGAGAGCAGCTTATTCTTACTGCAAAAAAAAGTGTAAGGTTACACTGCATGAGAACTGCAATAGGACATCAACAACTCTGCAGAAATGGTTTGTCTTGTTTATCATCCAGGACTAGATTTATTAAAATCCGTATGTTTTGACATTTTGTTTTTGCTTGTGTTGTTTCAGCAACATGTTTTAGATGAACCAATTTTTCCTTACTTCTCCATCAGGTAATTTAACCAGTCAGAGGATTTCTTACACCTATATCAATTACTTAAAGGTGAAGTGTGTAGTTCTGCGGCACTAGACTCGCTAAACAGAATTGCAAACATGATGACTGTTTTCAAACAGGTTTCCGTCTGACAGAGAGATAGCCCCACCCCAAACTCGTGCCATTGGTTGAGTCGCTGTTGTTATGCCAGACTGGTCAGAATTTTCTAACAAACAGATTAATGTTTTGACAAACAGAATCGCTTTCAAGTAAAGCAACCTACATATGGTTTACTTACAGTGGTCTTTGCATATGAATTATTTTAACATTGAAAATGTATACATTTTAACCATTTAAAAACTTTCTTGCTCAGTATCAGTTACTTACAGGTAAAGTGTGTAGTTTCTGTGGCGCAAGCCTCACCAACTGTAATTGACTACTTGCACTGAGCCTTGTGACACACTTCCGTTTTGAAATAATACGGCTCAGTTATTTCCGGTTATGTATATTTTCAATGTGCTGTAATCATCTAGTTGATTTAAACGCTTATTAAAATGAGAGTCCGCGGGATAATTTCAAAATCCGGACATTTCAGAGACAGGAGAAGAGAGATTCTGATGATTGTTGTGTACAGAATTTTCCAAACTCAACGGAACTTTACATTTTAATCCAACAGAAGCCGATCTGAGTAAGCGGTGGCTAGTAATCATATAATGTTACGTGATTTCACCACAGGGTGTCAGTGCTCTAAACTAGAAATCGCGACGCTGCAGTGTGTGAGATTTGATGAATAAGATCAGAATTAACCTTTATTTATCTGTATTAAATGTTAGTCACTATTCTGTCATTTTTCATTCACAATCATTTCACTGTATGCAAAGCCAAAATATGAATATCCAAAGCACTGTTAGCGTGTTACTGTTTAAAATTAATTAAATGTTTGACATCATTAAATTTCTTTAAGGCAGTTATAGCGCACATTCATTCAGCCATTTTAAACAATAATAGCACCAACGCTCACAAGCAATACTGCTCTTATGAAAATTAGCCATAGTTTTACAAATGTAGTTAAACCATATTGACCACAAATTAACCCGAGTTTTGCCAAACTAACCATAGTTTAACCATTGTATTTGTAGTAAAAATGTGTTTACACAAGTAATCCGAAAAAATATAAAAAAACGGGTACTACGCTTTTACCATAGTAAAACCATGGTTAATTTTTGTAAGGGTGTTTGTCAGTCATTCTGTAAATTCAACAGGTATGAAATATAGGCTAATCAGTAAGAGAAGAATACTGTTAATGAGAAGACCAGCGCTGGACCTCGGCAGGTTAGTGAGAAAATCTATTTATTATTCAGAATGCACGTTTGGAAGGGAAGTATATTTATAGGAACATTTCAGCAGGTTGAAGATAATTTATGTTAATGCAGAGAATGTTTCATTGTGTTTTTTTTGTTTTTTTTTAATTGCCAACCCTAAAACGTAGTAATAATCTGCATTCTTATTAAAATCGGTCTGCATGTAGGTGTGCTAAACGCTGACCGGAAACTCCCGAGCCGTAATAAGTAGAATGCGGAAGTAGTTGTGCAAGTAGTCCATTGTAACCATAATGACTGTTTTCAAACAGGTTTCTGTCTCTATTTGGTCTGACAGATAGCCCCGCCCCAAACACACACCATTGGTTGAGCCTCTGTTGCTTTGCCAGGCTGGTCGGAATTTTCAAACAAACAGATCAATATTTTGACAAGCAGTCACTTTCAAGTAAATCAACCTATACATGGTCTACTTGCACAGGTCTATCCATAGTAATTGTTTTAACATATGGAAAATATACACATTTTAACCATTCAGACAAAGGCTTTCTTACTCTATATCAATTACTTGCATGTTAAGTGTGTCCTTTCTTCATCATAAGCCTCATCAAATGGAATTTGAAGCTTAATGACTGTTTTCAAACAAGTTTCTGTCCCTTTATTGGTCTGACCGACAGATAGCCCCACCCCAAACACACCATTGGTTGAGGCTGTTGCTATTCCAAGCAGGTTGAGAATAAACAGTTCTCAAACAAACAGAACAGTGTTTACATTTTCAGGTGAATCAACTTTGTTTCTGAATATTACAGTATTTTAACATACAGAAAATGTACACAAATTCACACAACCAATCACAGTCTTTCTTACACTGCCAAAACAGCATGTTCAATGTTTTCATAGGTGTGTTTGAAAGCATGTGTGCACCTCACGCACATCTGCGTCATGTCCCCCCACTCAGGGACGGCCCATCAGATTATCCCACCTCCCTCCAGCAGAATTCAATTTGTGGGGCAAATATTGAATTATCCCAAGCTGCACCTGCACGTCCCTCTTGATTATAACCCTCGCCGCGCACGCCGCTGCCTTATCAACATCAAAGACAGATCTTACCTTTTTACCAGACCTGTTTGGCTCTCCGTTTGAATAATTAATGGCAATTATTATTATTTTTCGGTCTAAGATGTTTGTAGTATTAGACTTCAAAGGTATTGCAGCCCCTGTGTTTGCGTTATGCTATTTAATTACCTCCACGTGGCCTTGTCATTCATCTGTGTCCATTCATAGCACAGCCTTGATTGAGTCGAATAAAAAATAGACCTACTTGTATTGGTGCACAATATGCAACAAGCACGTTTAGCTTGTAATGATGTTGTTTGGAGTTAAGGAGAACCTTTTATTGTACATAATGTCAGATTTATAGCTTATTTGTGGTTTAATTTTATTATTTTATTATTATTGTGATTGGTATATCTGCCGTGACATAAAATGTACTGCCCATCTCTAGTGTGTGCAGGTGTTGTTTGGCTGGGTAAATTACAGAGACACTTTTTGAAGGTGGTTTTGGTGCATCTAAAAATAATACTATAAATAGGTGTATGTTTTTACAATGGAAAGAGACACAGAAGGGGATTGAGTGCTCAGAGCAAGGAGAGCTGTCAGAGACTATCATCATACAGCCAAGCTCTAGAAGGGTGTGAGATATTGCATTGTTCTTCATGTAATAGATACTTTATTTTTTGTAACCTCTTTGTTGTGGTGGTGGCAGTATGGTGCAGCGTTTAAGATCAGAGCTGATTGCAGATTGTAGGATTGAACCCCTCAGGAGACAATTGAGCAAGACAATTGACCTCAAGGTTTCTGAATGAGGACCTAAATTATTATGCATGTATGCTTTGCTTTATTTTTATATATAAAATGTAAAATATGCGAAAATATTTATAATAATGTATTTAGTAAATGTATTTCATATATATAATTTTTGCAGTATAAAATCATGTATACTATATAATATTATAAATAATATATAATATAAATAAAATTATAATCGCAAGCTGAATTTCAGAGCAGTTAAATAATTAAAAGATATATATTATAAAATGTTATTTGTTATTTAGAGTTATATAAATTGTAAAATATGTGAAAATATTTACAATGTTTAGTAAATGTTTTCATACATTCCATAGATATCATTTTTACAATACAGAATCATGTATACTGTATAATATTATAAATAATATATAAAATAAATATAACACAATTATAATCACAAACTGAATTCAGAGCACTTGAATAATTTAAATAAATATTGTCACATTTTAAAATTATTTATATAATCACTCTAAATAAATAAAATATAAATTAAAATGTTATAGCATATATCATTTTAGAGTTGTTATATAAAATGTGAAAATATTTAACATATTTGTTTAATTATTAATATAATCATTCTAAAATTATTTATATATATATATATATATAAGCAATTAATTTAAATTAATGAAATATAATAAAATATAAATATTAACTAAGAATAAAATATAAATATAAAAATAATACAATTATGAATAATATAAATTATACACACACACACATAGAGATACTTCTAATATATTAATTAATTTTTTATTTCTAAAAAGCCTAGTATTTAATTTTAAAAATAACTTTGTTTTTGTCACAAAATCATACATCATCCTTCCCTGCTGTTTGGTTGAACATGGAAATCAAATGTTTCCCAGCCCCTCATTCACGTTTTACTCTTCCCTCAGTACAGCTCATCAGCCTCAATCCTCAGCGCTTTCTAATTAAAACAGCAGCAGCTGGCCTGCCTCCCTACAGATGTGTCTGGATTCACTTCACACGTCTTTAGCTATCCTAACAATAATGTGCCAGTCGAGGCGAGCTTGGAAGTTGGCACTTGCCAGTCAAAAGCATACCTGTGAACGTCCTTGAATGGTTTCTTCCACCCACGCGGTTTGTAAGCGAGTAAACTACACTCATTGCTTTGCAGCTCATCAGTGGCCCTTTGAGAGAGATGAGTTAACAACTGTTACGATCTGTGCAGATGCAGCCACGCAATATATAGCCTTGGTTTGAGCAAGCAGATCGATTTGAAAGCGTCAGCCGTGAAAGAGGAAGGTAAGGAGTGCTGTGATCTCCTGAGGCTTTGATGAAAGACTTGTCTTGGATGGATGTGAAGGTATGTAGTGTAGATACAGCTGTCTGCTGTCCTGGAATCACACCACTGCAGACAGAGACGGTTTTCATGATGTTCTCCATTTAGACTAGGCTCCTTATGAAACCTTGGACATGAATAGACTGTTTTACTCGATGGTATCTATGTTTTTGGGCGAAAAACTACAAGACTACATGGAAGCAGTGGTTTCTAAACCGCCTAAACTTTTCTGTCTGTAAACCCTATTTTCTTATCTTTGGCACCTTGATATTATCTAATATTATCATCTTTATTTTATGCATTGCAATATATTTTGTATTATTATTATTATTATTATTGTGTTATTTTATATATATATATATATATATATATATATATATATATATTATTGTATATATTTTTCAATCATTTAGTTATTACAAACATCCATTGCCACTTACTCTCTATGATTGCATTGCTATTAAAAGCCCATGCATAAATTATCTGTATTTTTGTAAATTATTTCATATCAGTTGTGTTTGTAACTGAGATGTGATAATGTGGTGCGTGAGTTACATATTTATCAAAACGTCTGATGGCACATGTCAAATAAGGACGTTTAAAACAAAATAAATTTTCAACCATTACAAATCATGTTTTGCATATTGTTTGCAGCAAGAAATTGTTTTTTAATTTAGTTTATTTTTTAAATTTGGTTGATTATTTGTTTTGGGCTTTTTTATATTTAATTGTTCATGCTTATTTTCTCTTTTTACATTTAATTCATTTTTAAGAACACTGATTTATTAATACTGTTAAATGTAATCTTTAGCAAATCTCAAAATGAAAATCGATTTTTCATACTGTTGTAATAGTTATAATATTGCAATACCTAAATTCCTGTTGTATTTAAAATAATTGATTTAAATTTTGTTGTTTTTTTAGAATTTTGTTTAGAATTATTAGAATTTACTTAAAGTTAAGTTTATCAGTTATAAATCATATTGTGATGTGATATAATTGTTAATATACATTCTCAATGCACTTGCGTCACTTTTCTTTGTCTTCTTTGTCACATTTTGTCTTTTCTTCTAGCCGGTAATTTTCTGAACAAATGTAAAACTTTGTATTGCCTCTTTGTTGTAATCCCTTCGGATAAAAGCATCTGCTTAATGAATAATTTAGATAAATAAATGAAGGTTGGGAACTGCTGATATAGAGAATGACCACACACTACAGGAACCACAGTAAAATCACATTTTAGGGACGTAGTTGGGGTCAATGCCATACAAAAGAGTCTTTTTCTGAACAAATAGCTCTATAGGGAGCAACTATGCTTTTGAGTTTCTGTGCTGCATTTGTGCAGTGGAGTAAAACTGTTGAATAAGGCCATGTTCCCTTCTCATTACTGTAGTTTATGCACACCGTCTGGCACGCAAAGTCCTTGAGCTTTCGCCAGTATCTCTCTGGCACGTCTTCCCCCTCGCTGAAGATGGAGGGCAACCTGTGGTGAGGGTCTGGACAATGATGAAGAGCCAGCATTAGCAAACCGTTCTCTATTTTTCCCTCCCTTTCTCTGAATGATGTCCTGATGGGTCACCAGATGCCAGTCTGAGCACCTGCTCATTCAGAGTTCCTGCCTACTGAATACGATGCATATTGTGTGTATATATGTACATGGCATCCAACAGCCAAAACAAAGCGTCAAAACCAGGTCTCCGTTCTAACCTGTAATATTCATAATCTGATCAAGGATGGGTTCGCTGTCCTCAAACACCTCTCAATCAGAATAAAAGTCTTGAAGGGAACCTTCACAGTCATTGAGAAGAGATTTTCTCGTTTCTCTTTAGTAGATGGTGTGGTTGCCTCAAGGTCATTCAAATGTTAGTACACTTTGCATTCTTTTACTTTTTTCCCTTTCATTTTTCCTTGCACAGCATTCCTCTCTTTCACGGTAGTCATCTCACGCTGTCGGTCTCAAATACACCGGCATTGATCTTTCATTTCCTCATCCTCCCTGGAGTCTTATCAAATTACAACTCCTATGTTTTTCGTTTCCACCTCTATCAGCATGTGATGGATCCTGACGCAGCTGATCTGTTGTTTGTTGTGCATTGTAAGCCTCTTACCTGACTGTCAATGATCAGCTGAGTGACATGAAGCAACATATTGGATCAATAAAATGAATTACCTCTTTGATCACCTCTTGAATTATCATGCTTTCAGGGTTTCCAATGATAGTTAAATCTCTGACCTTATGTCGACCTAGATGCTAAGCTCATGTTTTTTAAAATAGACTGGTCTGATTTTAAAGGGATAATTCACCCAAAAAATGAAAATTGTCATTAATTACTCACCCTCTTGTCGTTCCAAAACCGCAAGACCTTCGTTCTTCTTCAGAACACAAATTAAAGGGGTGATATGATGCGATTTCTTGTTTTCCTTTTCTTTAGTGTGTTATGTAGCTGTTTGTGCATGTGTACGATCTGCAGTTACAAAGCTCATAGTCTCCCACAAAAGGATTTGTTCTATCTAAAAGAGAAGGCTGATCCAGACCGGGCTAAAACGCCTCATTAAAACACGCCCCCACATGTCTACGTCACGATGTGGAAATATTTGTGTAATGCCGCCCAAATGTTCACGCAAAGAAAGAAGGCATGGTTTCAGTTACCGCAGTAGTGTTGATGCAGCCATGTCAGGGAGACGCTGTGTGTTTCTGTGCAAAAGCAAAGCACTTTATTTGACCTTCCGGAAGTAGATGCAATTAGGAATCATTGTTAAGATTTGTTTACAACAGAATAGCACAACCCAAATGTTCGAATTTGTGCAATGCATTTTATGGACGACAGGCTGGCTGTGCACAAAGGCTATTTCTAAAAAAAAAATGGGTCAATTCCGACTTTGCTCTGACAATCTGGCGCTTCTAAATCAGCGACTGTAAGTATGTTTTGTTATTAGTTTAAGTATTTGCTATTGACTGTTCAAATGTGGAGTTTTACGCAGCGTAGGGTAACGCGTTGTGTGTGTGTGTGTGTGTGTGTGAGGGGAACAGGGTCCTGTCTTAACCACAGCTTGTGTACTGCATCATTGCTGCATCTGTTGCCCTCTCGGGCTTAAACTGATGGTAAAACTAATTACATTATTAACTGTCTTGATATTTGCAATTCTGCAATTGAAGCTCGCAATTCTGTTAAGGGGCGTTACATTTCTGACGCGTGCTTGTGGTGTTCGGCCAATCACAATGCACTGGGTCAGCTGCCCAATCAGAGCAGGCTGCGCTTGTCGGAAGGTGGGGCTTTGTTGAAAACGATAATGTACAGTATTTGAAAAATAATGTGGTTTTTGAACATTAAAGCATGTCAACATATTCTGTTACACCAAATACACCAAATAATGATCTTTAAAATAGCATCATATGACCCCTTTAAGATATTTTTGATGAAATTCGAGTTTTCTGACCCTCGATAGACCGTAACGGTACTACCATGTTCAAGGCCCAGAAAGGTACAAAGAACATCGATAAAATAGTCCATGTGACATCAGTGGTTCAACCTCAATTTTGTGAAGCTATGAGAATACTTTTTGTGCTCAAAGAAAACATAATAACGACTTTATTCAACGATTTTTTTCTCTTCTGGGACAGTCTGCCGCCATTATCGAGAGTACCACGATGCATATGTGTGCATTCCTCTGCTCGTAAAAAAGGCACAGCACATGCGTCTTCTATGTTAGCAGTCATTATTTTTGTTTTCTTTGCGCACAAAGAGTATTCTCGTAGCTTCGTAAAATTACTCTTGAACCACTGATGGCACATGGACTATTTTAACAATATTCTTACTGCCTTTCTGGGCCTTGACTGGGTAGTTGAGTTGCTGTCTATGGAGGGTCAGAGAGCTCTCGCATTTCATCAAAAATATCTTAATTTGTGTTCCAAAGATGAATGAAGGTCTTGTGGGTTTGGAAAGACATGAGGGTGAGTAATTAATGACAGAATTTTCATTTTCGTCTTTTTCACGCTGAGCGTTCAGTCATTTTTTTTCACATCGCCGAGAGTTGAAGAACTTTGCAGCTGCGCTCATCACTCTCACTTTCTAGTCAACCAACCAATCAGAGTAGAGTAGTAATACCAACCACCCTGCTTACAATGACAGAACAACAATGGAGAAGTAAATATTGCCTGTCTCCGAGTATTTATGTCTTTAACAGATTGAATTGCCGGACTACCGTAATATTGTTATAAAACATAATTCTTGGAGAAACATTTCATTCGCTATGTGTTTGCCATTACTTAAGCAGATATTCCATATCATAGCAACCACAGCGTCTCAACTGAAAAAAACTCACAGCTGGGCACGCAGCCTTATGGTGGGGATCGTACCGAATTTGTGTTGTTATAATAAAATGTTGTATTAAGGTACATTAGAACCCAGAATCCTTCATACTCAAAGTAGAAATATTACGACCGTATGTAAATATTAATTCAACTGATTGGTTCATATGTTTTGGAGGAGGCGTGGCTTTGGAGAATGATTTGCAGAGAGGGTGGGATCATTTGGGATCACCTTTACGAAATCGCCTACCTTGCCTTTAAATGTTCTTCTGGATGCATCAACGAGAAACTTTTTTTTGGAGCAACAATAAGCCTGCTAATATGTTTTCTGTTTCACAGATGAGGCGTAAAATCAGCTTTTAATGGACTAGACCAGTTATCAGACACAGGCAGACCCTGTCTATTTTGACCGCCCTTGCATCTCTCCTCTCTTTCCTCACACAGGAGGTATGACACTCTCGCTTCATCCATTTGCCAAAGTTTTATGTCGCCCCTACAGTCCTGAAGCTTTTAATTAGGCCTCTCACATGGTAGCGGTGCTCTCTCGATTTGCCCCTAAAGAGCTACACTGCAGTATAAAGGAAACAGTGATGGGCTTTCATAATGCGAAAGGTCACAGATATACACATTTCTGTCCTCCCGTACATGCGACAGCTGTGGTTTTAATCGAAAAGACTACTGAAACTTGCACGTTAAAGAGCCACGGTAAATGTCACAAGGGATTGTTAAAATTTGGAAAAGACTTTAAAGGATTGGAGAAAGTTGTTAAAAGTGCGAAACATCTTCACCAACCATCTGCCAGTGGCCAACAGATTGCCTGATTTTCTTTGATTCCGTATTGCGAAGTTCCCTCACGGTTTCTCATCAATGAAGTCCTAACTGATGGTCCACTGTGGTTTAAAAGTGCAAGTGAATCATCTCCGTCTGAAGTGTTTTGTTTCTTTATGGCCACCAGCAGTACCTACGCTGAATTTTGATAGCATGAAAACTGAAGAACCCTCAAAAAAATCTCTGAAGTCTTTTGAGATTCATGAGAAGCAGCTGGCTTGGAAGATTATCAAATGTTCCCGGTGCTCAAGAGTCCAGTCACTACTTTTCCTTGAAGACCCGGCTCAAACACCATTTCCATAACAGCCATATAATACAGACTTTGGAGAAACGCGAGACGGGTAAAAGCAAAGTGAGACTTTCACTTTGTCCCTTTTGCAGGGAGTGCCTCAGGATGAACCAGTCCTAGTTTTGATTTGAGCTCGTGTTAGGTCAACTAAGGGCCGTTTTGTTAAGATTAATATGCCACGGTTTAAAACGCTCATGGCGATTAAATACTTTAGGCTCTGCTCTTTCTCTCAGCCGTTTACTGGCGTGTGGACATGAATCGATTACGTGAGCTCTGTAAGTCTAGATGTAATATCACCTGAGCCGTGAGCTGTAAAAGATTCAATTCCGTTCTCCACTCAACCTGGAAAATCTCTAGCGCCTGAAACGCATCAGCATTTCATTTCTTCATTCTTGTCAGAGAAAAATTAAAATGAGTCTACTCGACCTTGGCAATCATAAGGGCTCTTGAAATTGCTGTCAATGCAAAGCTTGAAAGTTCGCAGGATGCTCTAAAAATGTCATTTTTGACCTGATGATTGATTTGAAATAACATAGGCCACATACACACTATAAAACGAAAACTTCAGAAGTGATAATTGCATTTAAATATAGGAGTAAATCCCCTAAATTGTCGTTTTGTGTGTATACAGAACAGAACTCGCTGTCGAAAAATGCAATGATTGACACCATTGCATCGTTCTACCATCTTGCACATTTGGTATACGCTACTTTTAACCAAACTCATATTACAACGACTGGAGACTTATGTTCGTGATTTTTATCTAAACCACCATCAACAGAGGTGTTCTGTTTATGTTTGGAAGGATATTTCGCAGAGCGCACTTTTGAAGGGTTGCCATGTCCACTTATTAGAAGTGATGCTTTTTAATTGTCTTTGAGCTTGTTGCTTGGGCTTGTCTTATAAAGCGATCCAGTTTATGGAGTTTATAATGTAGGCAGGTGAGTATTTTGGGATGTGATTTATTTCTAAGATAATGCATTTGGATTTTTTGTTTATTATAGGTTTTTTTTATTTGTTTTCATTTAATTTATTATGGGCTTGTTTTTTATTTTAAGTTGTTTTTTTTTTTTCTATGTTTGTTTTAGTAAGATCTGGCAACTAAGGTTGAAAAATATAGTAAGGCAAAAAAATATAGTATTTTGAGGCAAAAGTCATAGTTAATGATTTGCTAATAGCGAAAATTGGACCTTAAAGTGTGACCAATATGTCTTTAACAACTGACAGTTAACAACTGACAACAGTTGTTCAGTTCAGTTCCATACACGCTACACAGAATTTTTGAAAGAATTTAGAGAGGCAATTTCAAACCATGCTGGGCTCAGTTCCTGGATGACATACCGAGGACATTCTCGAAATGAGAACTGCTTTGCTCCCTGAGCCTTGGGGCTTTTCGGATTGCATGTCAATACTGTTTACTATACTCAGCTTGACGTATAGACACTCATGTAAACAATACCTTTATCTTTGTCTCCTATGAAAGTAATTGCCCTTGTTTCCAGTCCTATTCCCTGTCTCATGTGTCTTGCTCCGTGTTTGTGTTTAGAGGTGATCAGGCAGAGGTACGCGGACGTGCCGGGAGAGCTGCTGATCGTGGAACTGGAGAAGGACCGGAATGGCTTGGGACTCAGTCTGGCTGGGAACAGGGATCGCTCCTGCATGAGTATCTTCGTGGTGGGGATCACCGCTGGAGGGCCGGCCAGCCGAGACGGATGCATCAAAGTGGGCGACGAGCTGTTGGAGGTGAAACGCGCAAACACACAGTGAAGTGATTGAGTGGTGGGGGTTGAATTGTTGAGGTGGGCTTTCTCATCTTCAGCTTACTGAACAGTATGTCTTTAACAATACAGAAAAAAATCACATTAAATTATTTGTCCATTAGCAGTCATTATAATTGATATTTATTGCTTTTTTAATGAGTAGCCTATAATTATAATAATAATAATAATGTATTTTATTTAAATATAAATAGTTATTAATTACATTTAGGTAATTCTATTGTTTTATTAATGAATTAATTTTATCATGCATATTCTTTTATTTACTTATTATAATTAATTTTATTATTAAAAATTATCCATCCATCCATCCATCTATTGTTCGTTCCATTGTTCCTTCTGCCTATTTACTTATCTATTGTTCATTCCTTCTATCTATCTATCTATCTATCTATCTATCTATCTATCTATCTATCTATCATTTGTTTGTTCGTTCATTCCTTCGTTCCATCTATCTATCTATCTATCTATCTATCTATCTATCTATCTATCTATCTGTCTATCTGTCTATCTGTCTATCTGTCTATCTGTCTGTCTGTCTGTCTGTCTGTCTGTCTGTCTGTATGTCTGTCTATCTGTATATCTATCTATCATTTGTTCGTGCCATCTATCTATCTATCTATCTATCTATCTATCTATCTATCTATCTATCTATCTATCTATCTATCTATCTATCTATCTATCTATCTATCTATCTATCTATCTATCTATCTATCATTTGTCAGTTCGTTCATTCCTTCGTTCCTTCTATCTATCTTTCTATCTATCTATCTACCTATCTACCTATCTATCTATCTATCTATCTATCTATCTATCTATCTATCTATCTATCTATCTATCTATCTATCTATCTATCTATCTATCTATCTATCTATCTATCTATCTGTCTGTCTGTCTGTCTGTCTGTCTGTCTGTCTGTCTGTCTGTCTGTCTGTCTGTCTGTCTGTCTGTATATCTATCTATCATTTGTTCGTGCCATCTATCTATCTATCTATCTATCTATCTATCTATCATTTGTCAGTTCGTTCATTCCTTCGTTCCTTCTATCTTTCTATCTATCTTTCTATCTATCTATCTATCTATCTATCTATCTATCTATCTATCTATCATTTGTTTGTTCGTTCGTTCATTTGTTCCTTCTGTCTGTCTGTCTGTCTATCTATCTATCTATCTATCTATCTATCTATCTATCTATCTATCTATCATTTGTTCGTTCGTTCGTTCATTTGTTCCTTCTGTCTGTCTGTCTGTCTGTCTATCTATCTATCTATCTATCTATCTATCTATCTATCATTTGTTCGTTCGTTCGCTCATTTGTTCCTTCTGTCTGTCTGTCTGTCTGTCTGTCTATCTATCTATCTATCTATCTATCTATCTATCTATCTATCTATCTATCTATCTATCTATCTATCTATCTATCTATCTATCTATCTATCTATCTATCTATCTATCTATCTATCTATCTGTCTACCTGTCTACCTGTCTATCATTTGTTTGTTCGTTTGGTCCTTTGTTCCTTCTATCTATCTGTCTGTCTATCTATCTACTCTTTGGAACAATTTTCACTTTCATGCACAAAGTGCTAGTAAATTTCACAAATAATTACAAAGAAACGGCAAGTCACACTAAAACATGAAATTTTGAATAGTTTATGAATGTGTGTGTATAGACTGCTATATTTCATATTTATTGAAAAATTGAACAGTAAAAATAAATATTTTAAATGATTAATTTTAAATTGAGTTAACATTTAAATTATATATATTTAATATTATATATAATTAATATTAATGAGTGAACTATATTACATAAATAATATAATTTATTAATAATACAGAAATATGTATTAAACCAAACTGTCCCCAAACTTTTTTACACAGTGACTCTAGCATAGTTTCCAGTGAGGAATTATGGGTCAGTTCTCAGGATTTAGAAGCTATCTATCCCTCTCTCTTTCATTTTTTCTTTCTCTAGGTAATAGCCTTTTCCTGTTGAGCCCCTTGTAATCCGATGGGAAAATGGTGGTTTCCATCAATTTAATTCTCATTCTGGTCTAATGCTGAATGAAGCATGGGGCTCGAGAGTCTTCTGTGTCAGTCTCATACAGCCAAAATCACTTTGAGTTTTGAGGGACATGGTGGCCAGGCTCTCTGCTCTGGATGTGAATCACCTGGTCCCTCTATCTCTGTCTCTACCTCTTTTTATCTGTGCCTCAACTATTAATGTGCAAACGAGAGTGTGGGGTTTTGCCGGATGAATTTCAAATGAAGCCACCTGCCCTCAGTTTCACTATCTGTGTCTGTGCTTATCACTTTCTCTGCCTTCTCTCCTGTTCGCTTTATCTCTCCAAGTGTTTCTCTAGCTCCTTCAACCCCACAACCTCACCATAAGACATAATTCATCGCGAGTTAAAACACACTGATAACGCCAGGTCACTTTTATGTTTTTATACATGCACAATTTTAATGTTTTTATTCATGAGTGTGACTTTGAATTCAATTGGCCACACCCCACAGGAAGTTGAATTTGGAATTGAATTTAAATTCCAAGAAACTGAATTGTCCTGTCATTTAAAATGTTGAACTTTGTGACAAAATGTGAATAATTAAAATAATTATTTTAAACCAGTAATTTTCACAAATTATGGCTGTTTATTCCCTGATGTCAAGAATATATTTTCCCTCAGATTATTGAAATTTTTAAAAAAGCTAATCCATATTTTAATATTTAATCAATGGAGTATATAATATATGGAACACTTTGAGAAATGTATTTGAATTTACTTATTTATTTTACTTACTTGAATTGTACTTATGTATGTATGTAATATACATAATATATTTTAATTAATATTGAATTATAAATATCTTTTAAAACAATGTTTTAAACCAGTAATTGTAACAAATTATGGTCATTTGTTTACTGACAGGATTTTTTTTTTCTTTAGTTTATTAAACGTTAAAAAATAAGCTAATCCACAAATTAATATTTAATCAATTGATTAAATAACTTACGAAACATTTTGATTAATTTGACCATAAAATTAAATACAAGTTTATACAGGCAATTATTAATATTATGTAATATTTATGAAAATAGCACAGGATGTATATTATATTATGTTTATGGGCAATTCATGCTTTACAAAGGATAGTATTATTAAAACTACACTTTTAGTTGACTTAAAATGACTCCGAATCCTGTTTGCTACTTTAATTTACATTCAGCTCAAATTCAGGAAGGCATTCGCAATTCATTTCTGAATAAACTCAGCTGGTCGTCCGTATTGCTGCATCCCACAATAAATTCCCTGATCTTTCCCGTCCAGATGGCATTTTGGTTTCCACGTTGGTTTCCTCCTTGGAATTGCCTGTCGATTTAGTGATTTGGACGACACGTATGAATGCCGTATTTTGGTGTGGAATTTGAGGCTTGGAGCAGGCGAGGCTCAGAGCCATGTTCGCTGACCTTTGTCTAATATCTATCTCCATTAGACGTGAACACACTGCGGCATTAGTCACGATCCGCTAGTGCTCCTGCCTAATGATTCGGTCACAGGTGATTGGAGACACAAGTCAAACGGTCTCAAATATGTGTTCGCAATCTCGAATGCGGTTATTCGTAAACAATTCAGCAGAGCAAAACCACAGGTTTTTAGGGATGTGGTTCTCTGAGTTCAAATGTAGATGCCGTTTTGTCTGTATATTGGTTGTTGACAAATAACATGGACATGATAGACACAACTTTTTCCAACATTAAAGGGATAGTTCACCCAGAAATGAAAATTCTTTCATCATTTACTCACCCTCGAGTAGTTCCAAACCTGTATGAATTTTTTTGTTCTTCCATAGTAGGAAAAAAAATACTATGGAAGTTAATGGTGCCCCAGAACTGCAAGTTTCTCAGTTTTATCTTTTTACCTTTTAATTTTTTTTTTTTTTTGTTTTGTTGCCATTTTCTCCCACATTTTCTCTGTTTTGTTTCATTCTTTTGTGTTGTTTTGACACGTTTCCAGTTATACTCTTACATTTTTACACTTTTTTTGGTGTTTTTTTGTTTGTTTTTGTTCGCCGTTTCACTGTTGTTGTTGTTTTTTTTTTTTTTCCATTTTCCCCCAGATTTATTTTTTTTTTTTGTTTTGACATTCCCTCCACATTACTCCGGATTTATTTTTGAAATTTAAAAAAAAATTGTTTTTGTTTTTTTGTTGCCATTTTCACACTTTTTTATTTTTGTTATTATTGTTTTTTGTTTTGTTACCCCAAGTTTTTTAGTTTTACCTTTGTTGCTGTTCATTTTCATGGTCCTGGTTCAAATATTATCTGTATATTCCAGTTTCACGCAGTTTTGTTGTTTTGTTTTATGTGTTATGTTCCATGGTAATAACCATGGCTTTCTTTGGAGGAAAAACTATGTGAATCATTTCGATTTACCTAGATTACTGCATATAAATTGATCATAAAATAATATGATAAAACGACAATGTTAACATCATTTTACTGTTTTTTGTGACAAGTCTTGTTTTTTGTCCTGTGCTAACAGAATTACTTGTGCTTCCATCAGATAAACAACCAGGTGTTGTATGGCAGGAGCCACCAGAACGCATCGGCCATAATAAAAAGTGCCGCATCAAAGGTCAAACTCGTCCTAGTCAGGTAAGAGACCCTCAGAGACGACCCTCAGCCTGCTGTTTTCACACACTACCATCTGTTCATTACTAAGAAATTACTCTCATTTCAGCTTTATGAATTCTTTAACTCATTAAAAATAATGAGATCAATTTATTATAATGTGTTAGTGTTTACCCCTGGAGTTTTGAAATGTGTGATTAATTGCAACAAATTTAAAAATAATATCATTATCAATTGTTAACTCATTGACAGCACTAATATTTAGAACAAGCTCAAAATGTTGTGCATTATTTTCAGTCTTGAGCTTCAACCAAACAAGTTTGCAGAAACTGACGTTCTTCCCTTATTGCAATTACTCAAACCAAGCAATCTAACTTTCCCAAAGACGAATGTATTGCATTTTTTTCCTCCTGTCCAAACTCCTTGATCAAGCTGAAAACCCAAGGCACCATGGCTAATTAGGATCATAAAACAAGCTTTTTAAGGAGGCAATTGCAGTCTGTATAGGATTGAAGCAATCTGAGTCAATGCCAGTACTTTCATTAAACATTCCCATCTAAAGTTAACATGAGTTAAGAGAAAATCATTTTATTTTTGCCGTTTTTACATTTTTGTTTTGGCGTGTGCGTGTGTGCGAGCTTTTTTTTTTTGCTTTCAAGAAAAAAATATTATTACTAACAAAAATGTTTCCCAAAATACTATTAAGTCAAAATTCCATAGGAAATGGAATTTTCCCCTACTTTATGCATTCTTGAGTTAGTGATACATTTTTTTTTTTTCTCTCGTCCTATGACCAAAAAATATGAAAACAACATTTATTAGGGCCAGAAACGAGTTTTTGAGAAATTCATTGAATATCAAATAAAAAAATGTCTTTATCAATAAAATATTTCAAAAATCACAACATACCAGTCAATCTGACCCCATATATGCGTTCTAGGGTTATAACAGCTGCCTAGCATTTTAAACTCAATATCACGTTATCTCTGTCTCTTGTCACTTTGAAGAGTGGAGTCAGTGCTCCTAAGTAACGAATCGAACACATGCTGGATTGTGTATTGGCAACACGAGAAAAGCCATGTGACATTGATACATTTGATGTGATACTTGATGGCATATTGATAGCAGTATTTCTTGAGTTGTCATGTCCTCGCATCCAGAGAGTGAGTTGTGATATGGTGTAACAGACTGGAACTGCTATCACTATAAAGCGTTTTTTGATAGCTTCGAGGATTTTTGTAATGCAACACATGGTTTTAATGCAGCACCATCATAAACGAAAGCTGATTTTGTCATTACAGACGTAATCAGAGACTTATCATCTGTTTCTGTTTATATCTCATGTTTTTGAATGAGCATTTGTTAGCTTGACCTTTATTTGACTGCTTGTTTTGTCAGTCCGACAGGTTTTGCTGATAACGGCTGTGTAAAGACACCAATATCTCCTAGCTATCTACAGCTAATTATCAGAGGTCTGAGAAATATGACGGGCAGCTCTGTTTACATCTATCAAAACAACGTTAACGTGCTACTGAATGTTAATAGATTCACTTTAATGGTTTGCGTCTAGTTTGATCCGTAATTCAGACTGTTTGGAAAGCCCATGTCAAATTATTTGTAATTTAACAAACAATATAACAAATAAGGGCTTTACACCTTTCTCTGTTTTACCTTTGTTGCAGTTTTGTTTTGCTTTTGTTTGACATCACCCAAATTTGTTTTATTTTGTTGTTTTGTTTTGTTTTGTTTTTTGTTTTGACATTCCCCCCACCTTACTCAGATTTATTTTTGACATTTTCAAACTTTGTTTGTTTTGTTTTTTGTTGCCATTTTACCCCTAGTTTGTTTGTTAGTGTGGTCTGTAATTCAGACTGTTCAGAAAAAGCCCTTTTTAAATTATTTGTATTGCGTCAAAAGTCATTTGGTGACGCACAATGGAATGCAATATAGGAAAGCAGGTTACCATTTCAGCGTAACTGGCCAGTCGTCAAGATTGAGCCGTGTCCACCTGTGGCAAAATGTCACCGTCTCATTCCAAGTTGTTTAGCGAAAGGATTTCATAGCTGGATGAAATCAGGACCCTAGTTCAGATTTGGTGTTTAGATCAGAAGGGGTTATTTGGAAACAAGCTGAGGATTGATCGTTTCATAAATTCTGATCACCTATGTTGACCTCACCTTGACAGAAACACATTACCTGTAATTGGAAACGGGTCATTTAGTGAGAAAGACAATAACGCCAAGGTGAACATAAGGAGGGGTGTAGGGAGCGATATTACTCGTTACTCGAGGATTCATAGCGCAACATCTCAATTCATCTGGCCCATCATTCCTTATCGATCTGAGCAGAGAAAACTGCCAAGAGCCATGTGGGAACATGAGGAGTAGAGAGCGAGAAGGACCAATTTTGGCGTCGTCGAAAGGATGGGAATCATTTTTCTCGGTTAAGCCTTGTGCGAACATATGCAGGTTTTTAAAGGGATTGTTCACCCAAAAATGACAATACTTATCAGTTACTCACCCTCAATTTGTTTCAAACCTTATGAGTTCTGTTGAGCACAAAAGAAGATATTTTGAAGAATGTTGGTAACCACAGTTGACGGTAGCCATTGACTTCCATAGTATGAAAAAAATACTATGGATATCAGTGGCTACCATCAACTCCACATTCTTCAAAATATATTTTTTTGTGTTGAACGGAAGAAAGAAACTCTTACAGATTTGGATTGATATGAGGGTGAGTAAATAATGACAGATATTTTTTTTTTTTGGGTGAACTATCCCTTCGTGATGTTTTGCTGGTGAAATTACAAATAATTTTAAGTTTGTGTCACCTATTTTTTTTAATTGTGTGAATGTTTTATACTTTTGTGTCATGCATGTGATTTGCTGTGAATGGTTATTAATATTTAATCTTTTCTGTCGGTTGATAGGAATGAAGATGCTATCAATCAAATGGCTGTCACTCCTTTTCCTTCCCAGCCTTCCTCATTCTTCTCCAGTGAGGTACGGTACATTATGAACAGGCCATATATGACTTAATTAGAATCTGTGTTTAAGGAGTTTCTTCTCTGTAAATCCGGGGGTTTTTTGTCCAGTTTTAAGTATATATAAATTTGTTAATGTAATATTTTAAAATCTAGATGTCACATTTAATATATTTTGTTGTTAGATTATATATTATTATATTAATCTGGTAATATTTTATTTATTGCATAATTTGCCTGTTTTGTCCTAATAATTTTGTCAACCACCATGAAAACTCATTGGTCCAAAATCATGCTCCACATAACATAAATGTCATGCTTATGCTCATGTTATGCCTTCATGGAAAAAAATAAAATAAATAAATACATTTTTTAAATTATAAAAATATATATTTTAATTTTAAATACATTTGTTAATTTAATGTTTAAAAATATAGATAACACATTTAATATATTAACATTTAACCTGTTATTGTTATTATTATATTTTTAGATTATATATTATTGTTTTAATCTGATAATGTTTTATTTATTTATTTATTTATTTATTTATTTTTTCATAAATTGCCTGTTTTGTCCTAACCACATCAAGCAATGTGTTATAGCACAATTTTGTTGAAAACTCATTGGTCCAAAATTATCTTCCACATAACACACACATTAAATATGCTGTGTCACAAGCATTTTCACTTTCAGGAAAAAATATTTGAAAATATTTTTAAAATAATAATTAAAAAGAGAAAAATCTTTTTAAAATTAATAAATTATTATTAAATTATTACATTTAATGTTTACAAATAAATATAGATGTCACATTTAATATTTAATATATTGATAATAAATGGTTATATATATTTTTTTTTTTTTTTTTTTTCTATGATTAATATTTAATTCATTTTTTCATTCATTCATTTATTTACTTAATTCTTTAATTAATTTATTGAGGTAATTAGAGGTCCTCACCCCTTCCTGCACTGCTAAAAGTTAGAATTGGGAGAGTTCAGCTGATTTCAGAACTGTTTTTCAGACACATCAAAATACGCCAGCAGCTCCAGCTCCAGCTCCAGCAGAGAAGCCACAGTTACCCGAGAGCCTCCCTCTCAGCAGAAACTCACCTGAGCCACCGATAATCAAGGTATTGATTATACAAAAATTAATAATTACACATAAAGATTCTATAAAAATACTGTTTCATATAGAGTCCAATAAAAGTGAAGAGTGCAGTGAATACATTTTTTTTTTTTACTTCCATCTGTTATGCTTGTAAGCCAGACTTTTCAACAGATATGATGCAAGAACGTAGCAACTATTGCCATCATTATGAAAACAATAATGACTCTTGACTCAGCTTTTTACGAGTCTATCCCATCTCCCCTCGCTTTCATCCCCTCATTGTCAGTCTAAGCTCGGACCAACTGTTTCTGCCCTAAATGTGGATTTGTTTCAGTAAACAAACAGTTGAAAACGCCTTGGGGGCGCTTGACTCTAAACAGCAGCTCATTGTCATCGGCTGCCTCTAGCTTAACTCTGTCCTAGATGGAGGCAGCGAATGCGGTTTTGACCTAGTTGAGGCTCTGTGGGGAGTATCTAGGCCTCACGCTTTATTTTACCTGTTTGCCTGACTCTTCATACAGGATCAGCCCAGCGTGGTGCAGCCCTTGAGCTCCGCGCAGACAGATCAGACGCAGAAGATTTTCAGAGATGGAGAGTCAGCATTAAAGGTGAGGAACACCTAAGAAGATCTCAATGAGTATGTTCAGAATCATCTACTATGCTCATCTATGCTATGCAATTTATTGTATGTGTAAAATACCCATATAAATAATTTAGTATCTATAAGTCGATTTATATTTCTATATGTATAAAATGTATTTGATTATTTATTATTTGATTTAAATATTTTTTTAAATGTTAAAATTTTTACAAACGTTTTCATTTTCAGCTTATTTATAAAATAAATGCAAACATACGTATGTATACATAAATGCAATTCAGTGTGTGTGTGTGTGTGTGTGTATATGTGTGTGTGTGTGTGTGTGTGTGTATGTATGTATACATACATACATACATACATATAAAAATTCAGAAACCCAGATTTTAAATGCAGTTTCAGGTCTTTGAACCCCACTGAGTTTATAGAAAATTTGGGTGAAAATTGCAAAATAAACCATTTTTTTCCACGACAATAGGCAAACATCCAACATAGTGATGTAATGTTAAAATTTTGCATTTTTTATTTAATGAGTGACTTTTAGTTGTAGTATGCATATTTATAATGTAATTAATATACTTTGCCAATTTTCTGTAGTAATGCAATAGCTACATTAATATTTATAAAATAAATATTTATTATATTTATTTATATAAATCTTAAATATTTAAAAAAATCTATAAATATCTTAAGTAAAATAAATATTTATTATATTTATTTATTTATTATTATCGCACTATAATATACTTATTAATAAATATATAAAATAGTTTTTAAAAACATGTTTAAAATAGTAAAAAACATTTATTGATAAATCTTAAATATATTAAAAATCTATACATTTCTTAAATAAAAATAAATATTTGTTTATTTATTATGATACGCACTATAATATACTTATTATTAATAAATAAATATATAAAATAGTAAAAATACCCATATAGTTATAAGTGTTATTTATATTAGGCTATATATTTTTCCTTCTTTTTTTTTTTTTTTTTTTACATCATAACTTTTATTTATTTTTTAATCCTAAATCTTTTTTTGCTTTCAGCTTTAAAATTTTGAATCCCAGATTTTTAATGCAGCCAATGTATTTATAGAATTTTTTTTTTTTTTAAATTAAAACATTTATCGCATTGCTAGGAACACATTTCAATCCTTGCCGTTTTACTCATGAATCAAAAAGTGCCATGAATGTTACTTTCATAATTGCTCCATTACATTTGGGTTGTGTAGCCTGTTATACTGAGTGATAGAACTAATTACAGTCTATTAATCATCTCAGAAGCTGAAATCCTCAGAGAAGATATTGGAGTCTCCAAGCGAACAGTCACCCAAGCCTCTTGTGGAGCAGGTGTGTTTGTTCATTAAAGTGTATGTTTGTGCGACACAAAACACCATTTGCAACACATTTAACCTTCTTAGTCATCATTAATACATTACTTTTGAGTTCCTGTTAACTTTGTTGCATGTGAGTTGGATAAGAGTTTTACTCATTTAAACGGGTGCCAAAACATGAAAGCTCTGCCTAGACAAAACATGGCAGCCGTTAGTAAACAGTCTAACCTCTGTCTCTCTCCGGCGAACTTGTCCTGGATCGTCTCCAGATCACCAGTCTTCCAAAAATCCAGAGGAATTCCACCAGGCCCTCGGCCAGTTCTCTGGAGGTCACGTCCTTGGGATCATCCGTGCCAGTCTCCAGCACCAGCCCTGACTTCGAGTACTGCAGCAAAGGTGCAACACGCTCAGTGTCACAGATTGTGTTTAAAACACTTTGTTGTTACTTTAATTTTCATGTTTTTATTGACTTTTTGTTATGTTGCGCTGAAATCTGTAGCGCCCAAATGCATGTTTAATCAAGGCTGAAATGAAAACAACACAGCGCTGCCATGTGGATTTGCTTCTGCCTCTTTTAACAATGACAGTTGTTGTTTTTTCAAAGAGCAATTCATTTTCTTTTCACTCTGAGTGTTTTTAAAAATCATCTTTATCTCTCTCTGTGTGTTTCAGACCCTGCTACGTGTCCCATAGTTCCAGGACAAGAGACGGTTATTGAGATTTCTAAAGGCCGGTCTGGACTAGGTCTCAGTATAGTCGGCGGCAAAGACACTCAGCTGGTATGGTACCAGAAGTCAAATGTGTGCTTTGCCTTTTTTTTGTTGATTTGTTTTTGTTTGTTATTCGCTATTATTTTTCTGTATTGTTTTTTGTTTTGTTATTTTTGTGGGGGGGTTTTTTCTGTTTTAATTTTACTATATTTTTTGGTTTTGTTTTTTATATTTTCTGTATTTTTTATTTTGTCTTTAGTTTTTTGCTATTGTTTTGCCTTTTTTGTTTTCTTTTTTATGTGTTTGTCTTTTGAATTTGTTTCTGTTCAGTTTTTGTTTTTTGTTTTGTCATTCTTTTGTATTTGTTTCAATTTTTGCTATGTTTTTATTGACTTTTTTTGTTTTTTGTTTTTATTTTTTTTTTTATTTGTTGTTTTTTGTCTTGTATTTGTTTAGTTTTTTCTTTCTGTTTTGTTTTTCTTTTTAGTTTTTGATTTGTCTTTTGTGTTAGTTTTAATTTTTGCTTTTTTATTTTCTTTGTTTATATTTTATTTTTAGTTTTTGGGTTTTTTTTCTTTTCTCTGTTTTTTCTATGTAGATGTTGTCTTTCGGATTTTTAGTTTTGTCTTTTGATTTTTCTGTTGTAATTTTGTTTTTGTTTTTGTTTTGTATTTTTTCTGTTTTATGATTTCAGTTTTCTAAATCAGTGATTAAGTGTTAGTTAGCAAACAGGCAGCTTTCAGCTTAATTATATAATAAAATGTGTGTGTGTGTGTGTGTGTGTGTGTGTATATATATATATATATATATATATATATATATATATATATATATATATATATATATATATATATATATATATATATATATATATATATATATATATATACACACATACATACATACACACATACATACATACATACACACATACATACATACATACATACATACATACATACATATACATATATATAATAAAATTCAGAAACCCAGAGTTTTATTGCAGTTTCAGGTCTTTGAACTGAACTGTATTTATAGAAAATTGGGGAAATTTGCAAAATAACCAAAAACAATTTCCACGACAATAGGCAAACGTTATTATATTATTATATATGCTTTTGAATATAGAATATACTTTTATATGCACTATAATATATGAATTATTAATAAATAAATATATATATATATATATATATATATATATATATATATATATATATATATATATATATAATACCCATATATTTATAAATGTATATTTATCCACATACAGCTCCTTTGATTGAAACATGCATGAATAAATCATTTTAATGTCAGTTTCAGTCAATAGCACATTTATTGTTGTTGACTGCTCATTTTTACCTAGATTTGGTAACATACACACCCAGGTTGCTTTCTTATGTTCAAAAATAGCTAGATAAAAATGACAGGACTCATTCTTTCCAGTGAGCTGCAGGGCTGCTTCAGAACAGGCAGGTCACAGCAGGAGCTTTTTGTTTGCCCTGACTTTCTCTGCCCGACTGCAAAGACGAACATCGCCTCAGGTTTTTATCAGTGTACTGCCACCTCGCCATCATAATTCTGCAGTGCTCGGGCTCTGTGGGCTAGTTTAGCTGTCAAAGGCTTCCATGAGTCAAAAAACCAGCCCTCGGGCTCCACAGGCTTTCAGCAGAAAAAAAAAATGTCTCGGTGTGTGTTTTTGTATAAAATGGTTTTAAAGGTGAAGGGGAGCAGAAATTGTACATCCTCATGTCGCTCCAAATCAGTACGACGTACTTTCTTCTGTGGAACACAAAAGGAGATATTTCAGAAAATGTGCAGGTCGCTCTTATCCATTCAGTTACAAAAAATAGTGACTGAAGCTTTCAAGATTCAATAAAGGATGCAAATAAAAGTATCATAAAATTGATCCGTATGACACATGCACTATATTACTCGTGTTACAAAGGCTTTATACGAGGAACAAGCTGAACATTTGTGTTATCCAAGTAATAATCTTTTCCTCCTGTGAGCTCTTAACCGAATTAAATCAGTGAGTTGAACTCGAGAACCTGATTAGTATAATTCACAAGTCATTCAACAAAACTGAGAGATTTGTTAAAAAGATCAGACTCAACATAACGATTGATTCACAAAAGTCTAACTTGGCCAGTCTAAAACCTTCCACTTCTTGCCCTGATGAACTCCTTTGATGTTTTGGCACTATGTTTTGGGTCATTATCTTGCTGCATGATGAAGGATCTCCCAATCAGTTTGGTTGCATCTTTCTGTAAATTGTCAGACAAAATATTTCTGAAGACTTCTGAAGACAAAAGTCATAAAGGAATATGTCGTCTAAGTAGTAAGTAATATGTTGTGGCAATTTAAAAATAGTTTTCAGTAATTAAAATACAGTTAAAATAAAATAGAAATATTACATGAAAGCTTTATCAGGGATTTTGCCTTAGCAACTAAATATAATTTAAGTTAAAGTACTAAAGCACTAAAAATGATTAAAACTAAAACAAAATCAAAATAAATAGCTGTGTAAAAATAGAAAAAAAACCCAATGACAATCACTAACAAAATATACTAAATCTTAAACTAAAATGAAAAATAAGCTCATTTTAATATTAATCTTAATTAACACTGATAACTTAATACCGGTATAAACTTTTATTGTTTTTCACACAAATCTGTGGTATGATTTCAGAAGACTTGAAAGATGGCTAAAGAGTCCATTTGTGCTACGTTTGTCTCCTTTATGAAGCTTTGAAGCTTCAATTTCAGTTCATTGTAATTTTTTTCTGTTTCATACGCATTTGAAACAATGTAAGGCTGAGTAAATGATGACAGAATTTTTAGGTGAGCTGTTCCTTTAAGGAAGATGTGATAGGAATTTCTTTAAAAAAAAATATTTTTACCGTATTTCTCCTCTTTTCAGGATGCTATAGTGATTCATGAAGTGTACGAGGAGGGGGCGGCGGCGCGGGACGGTCGTCTCTGGGCCGGAGATCAGATTCTCGAGGTTTGTTTGTGTGTATGAGAGAGTGTGTTGTAAGGTTGCAGAGCGGGATGCCTCTGTAATGCCACTGACAGCTGGTCTGCCTTGAGCAAAATGGAAATTTGAAACATTGGTCCGAGGCTCGGTATTATTGTGAATTATGGTAGATCTGAGCAGTGTTTCTCTGTATTCAACTTTGACGATAGCACCATCTTCTGGACATAGAGTAGAGTGAGCAAAAGCTCTTGCTATGTGCTGAATATGCTGTATTTATTTCATCATTATGAATTAGCTTTTATTTTTATATTTTCATTTTTCTTTTTTTTAATTTAAGTTTACATTTTAGTAATTTTGTGTCTTTTTTTTTTTTTTTTTTTTTAGTGGTATTTTATTATTTTTATTATATTATTTTAAAGTAATTTTCAATAGCTTTAATTTTGCATAATTGTTTTATTGGTAAATGTATAAGGAGACTGTGTTCTCTGGTGCCCCCTGCAGGTGAATGGAGTAGATCTGCGGAGCGTGGCTCACGAAGATGCAATAGCTGCTCTACGGCAAACACCGGCCAAAGTGCGGTTGACGGTCCTGCGCGACGAGGCGCAATACAGGGACGAGGAGAACCTCGACGTGTTCCGCGTTGAGCTTCAGAAGAGAACCGGACGCGGGCTGGGCCTGAGCATTGTTGGAAAGAGGTGAGTGCAAGCTTGTTTTCCTTATGTGGAGAAAAGGGAAAATACAGTAATCATTTTTAAATAAAATGCACAATACAATAGTAATCATTTTAAAATAATATCATGAAATAAAAAGCTTAATACAATATAATTAGTGTCTTAATAAATACAGAGTACAGTAAATATTGATAAAACGGAGAGTACAGTCATTTTGAAAAATAATTATAGTACAATAATATTTTAATTGGCAATAAAGTATTTGTTTTAAAATAAATAAAACTGCATAAAAAATAAAACTGCATAAAAAATAATCATCATTTTAAAATTATAAAAATGCACAATATCATTTTCAAATAATATATTTACGTTTACATTTAAATGTACTCATTTAGCTGACACTTATTCAAAGAAAATTACATTTTAGAAATGTACAGTACAATTATCTAAAGCGGCTTAATATAATGCACAGTACAATAATCATTTTGAAATTAAATAATAGAATGAATTGCACAATATACTAATTTAAAATAAGATAAAATGTACAATACAGTAGTAACCATTTAAAAAAATAGAATAAAATAAAAACTGTAAAATAATATTAGTAGTTTTACACAGTAATAGTATTGAAATAATGTAATAATAAATGATGCTCAATACTATAATATTTTTATAAAATGCACAAAATAATAATCATTTTAAAATAAAATAATAAAACTAAATGCACAATATAATTATATTTTAAAATAAAAAATATAATTATATGCACAATACAATAATATAAAAAAAAAAAAAAACTGCACAATACAGTAATTATTTTGGTTGTACATAAACATGACACTAAATTTCCTCTTTCTCATTTTCTCTCTCTTCAGAAATGGTAAGGGTGTGTTCATCTCCGATGTGGTGAAGGGCGGAGCGGCTGATCTGGACGGAAGACTGATGCAGGGTGATCAGATCCTGTCTGTGGATGGAGAGGACATGAGACAGGCCTCACAGGAGGCCGTTGCCGCCATTCTCAAGGTGAGCTCCATCTGAATCCTAAAACCCAAAGCCCAGCTTTCAACACTGCAAATCTAAATTTCATGAGCAGATTTAGTTGAAGCAGCAGCTGCGGGATTTTGCCACTAGGAGTCACTGTTTGATTGTGTATTTAGCGGCATAAACAATTTCTGGACTCTTGTTTAAACATTTTGTTTTGTCTGCAATCACAGTAATGAATCCAAGGAAATTTTATCAAAAAATGTTTGCAACATTTATTCCCATTTAAAAAAAAATAAAATAAAATAAAAAAAAAGAGCTTAAATTATGTAGGACCACATAATTCATCTCAAGTGATAAAAACACTGTATTTCACATGCCTTACAATTATAATGGTCAGGGTAGACACCCATATTTAATTTTCTGCAATGAAAACTATGGTCAACAGATATATGGATGTCGGCTCACAGGTTGTACAGTCAAATTAAACGTTGCATCTCTACCACCCATTTCATTTATATAGATATAGTTAAAACACATTTCATTTAACGGTTTTGGTCTCCTGTAACAATAGCATCATCATCAGTTTATCACAATTTTTGCTGTGGTTAAGTTAGATATCAGCATATCAGCTGTCCCCAAAAATGTGCTTTAAAGTGATATTAAACAATATCCAGCCCAACCCTTTTTTTTTTTTTTTTTTTTTTTAAGTTTTAAGACATTAAAATTCAAGTAATGTCCAACGCTTTGACAAGGCCCTTCGACACGATTCACGTTCGCGTTCCCCAAAAATATGAACTGATGGAGTCAATCATCAAGCTGCACCATTACCTCCACATCTTTTTCTTAAATTAATAACAACAAATTGAATTGAGTAATTACACTGGTACAAATAGAATATATGTTAATAGAATGTGTTTTTGTTTGATTTTTAGCTGAAACGGCACTAAATGTTATGTTGTGTGTGTATATGTGTGTATATATATATATATATATATATATATATATATATATATATATATATATATATATATATATATATATATATATATATATATATACACACAGGTGCTGGTCATATAATTAGAATATCATCAAAAGTTTATTTATTTCACTAATTCCATTCAAAAGTGAAACTTGTATATTATATTCATTCATTACACAGACTGATATATTTCAAATGTTTATTTCTTTTAATTTTGATGATTAGAGCTTACAGCTCATGAAAGTCAAAAATCAGTATCTCAAAATATTAGAATATTTACATTTGAGTTTGAATAAATGACCATCCCTACAGTATAAATTCTGGGTATCTCTTGTTCTTTGAAACCACAATAATGGGGAAGACTGCTGACTTGGCAATGATCCAGAAGACGAACATTGACACCCTCCACAAAGAGGGTAAGTCACAGAAGGCCATTACTGAAAGCTGTGGCTGTTTACAGAGTGCTGTATCAAAGCATATTAAATGCAAAGTTGACTGGAAGGAAGAATTTGGGTAGGAAAAGGTGCACAAGCAACAGGGATGACCGCAAGCTTGAGAATACAGTCAAGCAAAGCCGATTCAAACACTTGTGAGAGCTTCACAAGGAGAGAACTGAAGCTGGAGTCAGTGCATCAAGGGTCACCACGCTCAGGCGTCTTCAGGAAAAGGGCTACCAAGCCACTTCTGAACCAGAGACAACGTCAGAAGCATCTTAACTGGGCTGTGGAGAAAAGAACTGGACTGTTGCTCAGTGGTCCAAAGTCCTCTTTTCAGATGAAAGTAAATTTTACATTTCATTTGGAAATCAAGGTCCCAGAGTCTGAAGGAAGAGTGGAGGCACAGAATCCATGTTGCTTGAGGTCCAGTGTAAAGTTTCCACAGTCAGTGATGATTTGGGCTGCCATGTCATCTGCTGGTGTTGGTCCACTGTGTTTTCTGATGTCCACAGTCAACGCAGCCATCTACCAGGACATTTTAGAGCACTTCATGCTTCCTTCTGCTGACAAGCTTTATGGAGATGCTGATTTCATTTTCCAGCAGGACTTGGCACCTGCCCACACTGCCAAAGGTACCAAAAGCTGGTTCAATGACCATAGTGTTACTGTGCTTGATTGGCCAGCAAACTCGCCTGACCTTAACCCCATAGAGAATCTATGGGGTATTGTGAAGAGGAAGATGCGATATGCCAGACCCAACAATGCAGATGAGCTGAAGGCCACTATCAGAGCAACCTGGGCTCTCATAACACCTGAGCAGTGCCACAGACTGATCGACTCCATGCCACGCCGCATTGCTGCAGTAATTCAGGCAAAAGGAGCCCCAACTAAGTATTGAGTACTGTACATGCTCATACTTTTCATGTTTATACTTTTCAGTTGGCCAAGATTTCTAAAAATCCTTTCTTTGTATTGGTCTTAAGTAATATTCTAATTTTCTGAGATACTGAATTTTGACTTTCATGAGCTGTAAGCTCTAATCATCAAAATTAAAAGAAATAAACATTTGAAATATATCAGTCTGTGTGTAATGAATGAATATAATATACCAGTTTCACTTTTTGAATGGAATTAGTGAAATAAATCAACTTTTTGATGATATTCTAATTATATGACCAGCACCTGTATATATATATATACAGTGCCCTCCAAAAGTATTGGAACGGTGAGGCCAATTCCTTTATTTTTGCTGTAGACTGAAAACATTTGGGTTTGACATCAAAAGATGAATATGAGACGAGAGATCAGCATTTCAGCTTTTATTTACAGGTATTCATATCTGGATCTGGCACACAACTTACAAGATATCACCTTTTGTTTGAACCCACCCATTTTTCATGTGAGCAAAAGTATTGGAACAGATTGACTTAAACTAGATTAAAGTGAATAAGATTTAATATTTAGTTGCAAATCCTTTGTTTTCAATAACTGCATCAAGTCTGTGACCCATTGACATCACCAAACGTTTGCATTCTTCTTTTGTGATGCTTTTCCAGGCTTTCACCGCAGCCTCTTTCAGTTTTGGGGGGTTACTCCCTTCAGTCTCTTCTTTAGCAGGTAAAATGCATACTCTACAGGGTTTAAGTCTGGAGATTGACTTGGCCAGTCTAAAACCTTCCACTTCTTGCCCTGATGAACTCCTTTGATGTTTTGGCACTATGTTTTGGGTCATTATCTTGCTGCATGATGAAGGATCTCCCAATCAGTTTGGTTGCATCTTTCTGTAAATTGTCAGACAAAATATTTCTGAAGACTTCTGAGTTAATTTTGCTGCTGCCGTCATGTGTTACATCATTAATCAAGAGTATTGAGCCTGTCCCAGAAGAAGCGATGAAAGCCCAAGCCATTACATTACCTGTGTAATGTGTACTATAATGTACACCTGTGTACACTGTGTTTCAGATGAGCTTGTATGTTTGGGATCATGAGCAGATCCTTTCTTTCTCCAAACTTTAGCCTCTCCATCACTTTGGTCCATAAAATCAGTCCATAAAACCTTGTCCCAGAATTTTTGAGGCTCGTCTCCTATTCTTCTCGCTATTGAGTGTTCTGCATCTTCTGGTGTAGCCTCTGTACTTTTGTTCATGAAGTCTTCTGTGAACAGTAGATTGTGAGACCTTCACTCCTGCACACTGGAGGTTGTTGCTGATGTCACTAACAGTTGTTTTAGGGTCTTTCTTTACAGCCGTCACAATGTTTCTGTCGTCAACTGCTGATGTTTTCCTTGATCTACCCGTCCGAGGTGTGTTACTTAGTACACCAGTGGTTTCTTTCTACCTCAGGAGATTCCAAATGGTTTTACTTGCTATTGTTTGTGCAATGGTTTGATTTGATTTTTCTTCTTCTCTCAGCTTCACAATTGCTCGTTTTTCACCCATAGACACCTCTCTGGTTTTCATGTTGATTACACGTCTAAATAACTATAAATGCAGTCTGCATGGATCTGAAACTGAGCGCAGACATTCAGTGCTATTTATTGTTTGAATAATCAATTAATAGGACACACCAGGGCAACAAAACACACCTGTCAGTCACATGTTCCAATACTTTTGGTAACATGAAAAATGGGTGGGTTTGAACAAAAGGTGATATCTTGTAAGTTGTGTATCAGATCCAGATGAAAATACCTGTAAATAAAAGCTGAAATGTTAATCTCTCATCTCATTTTCATCTTTTGATGTCAAACCCAAATGTTTTTAGTCTACAGCATAAATAAAGGAATTGGCCTCACCGTTCCAATACTTTTGGAGGGTATATATATATATATATACACCCACACACAGAGTACATATATACACCACACACACACATATATATATATATATATATATATATATATATATATATATATATATATATATATAATGCAGAATAAATCAGGTAAATCCGCCATGTTAGGACGTTTAGTTTTTACAAAATATGCAGTTTATGCAAATGAAACGAAAATTGTCCATTCATGGCGCGCTCTGCAGTTCTTTGGGAGGCTTGTGAAAAGGCCTTCACAATAATGTTCTGAACAGGGCAAAAAGCAGCTGCAGCATTGTGCCAGTTGGTGGAATTGTGGGAAATGTTGGCTTGAATAAGGTTGCACTGAGCCTGTGTCATTTGGCTGTACCCTCCCTGCGGAGTTCAGCTCAATGGGGTTGGCTCTCTGGACAAGAGCGAGGGTGTTATGTTGTGGCATCAGGTCTTTGCACGTGTGTAAAGGTTCTCGAAAGTATGTGAAAGTGTGTTTGAGAGGATACGAGCGAGAAGACACAGCCCACAATGCCAAAGTTGTGTGTGCATCAACGTGTGTGCTGTGATCCTGCAGTGCGCCAGGGGCAAGGTGCTGTTGGAACTGGGCCGACTGAAGGCTGCCTCCTGGATCTCTTCCAGACGCACCTCCCAGGGAAGTCAGGTGTGTAGCCCATGTCCAACACCTCATTGGGCTTTCCCGGCACGTCCAGAAGGTCCAGCATGCCGAACTCTAACCCAATCATTAGTGCATGTTAGTGGACGGGCGAGCCAGCGGTGTACGGCTGTGGGCATCTGTGTGTGTTAATCATCCATATTGCCTGAGAAAGCACAGGGTGTGTGTGGTTACATGTCCGCATGCACTCACTTGTCACTAACCGAGACGTATGCATGTGCGATGGCATGAGTGTGTTGTGTATATGTGTGGAATAGCACCTTCAACGAACTCTTTTTCCTTTAGATGAGCCACGTGAGCGCCAACAGCAGCACCCCAACCCCCACGCCCCCTGCCGTGGTTCTGCCCCCCTCTCAAACCCTCAACAACAACAGCCGAAACATCACCGAGCCCAACAGCAAAAGCACAGGTACTTCTTGCACCACATCAGCACTGAAGTTGCAGGAAACCGCCATAAAACGGCTATAAATCAGCCTTAAAACAACACGTTTCTTATCTGTCGACAGCTAGCGGCGGTGTTTAGAAAGTGCCTCTGTAAACAGTGTGCTTGTATTCTTTTATTGTTTGAATTAGATTAAAGTTGCAGTCACATTTGCTGCTGTTTGTCAAATTTTCCAGTTGTTTCGTTAGGAATCCATGCTATCGGGAATTTCGTGCAAGGGCAAAAGATTTCCAAGAAGTTGGTCACACAAATTTTCGACATTGACCATCACCCTCATGTCGTTCCAAACCTGTAAGACCTTCATTCATCTTCAGAACACAAATTAAGATATTTTTGATGAAATCTGAGAGCTTTCTGACCCTTCATAGACAGCAATGCAACTGACATGAAGGGTCAGAAAGCTCAGATTTAATCAAAAATATCATAATTTGTGTATCTAGAAGGTCTTACGGGTTTGTAGTGAGGGTGAGTAATTAATAACAGAATGTTCATTTTTGGGTGAACTATCCCTTTAAACTTTTAAAGGTTTGTAAATGGAAAGTTAATGTGTGACTTTTATATCCCTCCAGGAACAGAGCCAGGTGTTCGGACAGTGGAGATCACACGGGTAAGCCCATTTACCAGCGAACAGCGCAGTATAGGTTTAGCTATGGTGCTCAATAGTTTCAGTTTTATTGCACCCTTGTCTCACTCTCTCAGGGTCCCACCGATGCTTTGGGTGTCAGTATAGCGGGCGGTAAGGGCAGTCCACTGGGCGACATCCCCATCTTCATCGCCATGATCCAGGCCAATGGTGTGGCTGCCAGGACACATCGCCTCAAAGTACGGCATTCTTGCCTTTCCCGTTCCATTCTGTTTCTCATTTTCCACTTTCGTCCTGTGTAAATCAGGCCGAGAGTTATTGATTAAGCATCATACAGTGGTTTGGGTGTGAAGGGCACTGCTGGGGATTGGGTTTGTATCAGTGTGAATGAATTTCAAACTATTTATTTTATTTATTTTTTCCTTTAATGTACCTCTCTTAGGTAGGTGACAGGATTGTGAGCATCAACACTCAGTCTCTGGATGGCTTGAGTCATGGGGATGTCGTAAATATGCTGAAGAATGCTTACGGCACCATCGTCCTCCAGGTACACATTCAACTCAATAACACCCGAAAATGAAAATTACCCCATGATTTACTCACCCTCAAGCCATCCTTGGTGTATATGACTTTCTTCTTTCAGACAAATACAATCGGAGTTATATTAAAAAATGTCCTGGCTCTTCCAAGTTTTATAATGGCAGTGATTAAGGGGTCGAGATTTTGAAGCCCAAAAAAGTGCATCCATCCATCATAAAAAGTGCTCCACACAGCTCCAGGGGGTTAATAATGGCCTTCTGAAATGAGGTGTTTGTGTAAGAAAAATATCCATGTTTAAAACTTTATAAACTGTAATCTCTAGCTTTCACTAACTGTCGTATGCGCGTTCACGAGAGAGTGGCGTTCCAGCGGATGAAATAGGACATAGGCATAGGGGGCCGACTTTCGGATGTTTACTATTTGCAGCGGCGTAGCTCATAATATAGATCACACAAACAAAGCAACCAATTTCTGGCTAAAGGCCTGTTAACACCAAGTACGATGACTATAATGATAACGACAACAATATAGTTTTAAAAGTCTTTCTACTATATCTACTATAACGATAACGGCACAAAGAAACAATTCTGTTGAAATCATTTTCAGGCTGATTTTTCCAGCTGATGAATGATAAAACTATTGGCAGCCAATCAGAATCCATTTTGCTTTAATTAGTTTGAGCATTTAAAGTGGCAGACGACAAAACTGCAGTTCACGCTTATCATACGTTGGTGTGGATGCTAATATGATTACAGTAAAAATTATCGTTATAGTTATCGTTCTTGATGTGAATGGGTTTAAAATACCTTTGGGCCAAAACATACAGTACTTTCGCAAGAACACAAATGCAGGCATGACTATTTCGGCAAAAGCGTGGTCCATTGTTCGAACGTAAAGTGCATTCTTGCGTTATTGTTGTGTAACTTATTTTAATTAACTTGCTCAGTGAGACTTTCTTCAAATTACTGCTCTGACATGATAGCAATTGACCTGATAGAGAAAGCTTACTGTAGCTACAGTGCCCCCTTGTGTTACATTGTGAATTCTTCGCAACAGAGCGATTTGTGAAAGCTAGCTTTATTATCTAGAAGTGTTTTCATTTACATACTGGTACATTCCTGTCTCTTCTTCTGTAAACAATTTTGGATGAACTAGTTTAACGAAGTGCCAAGGCTGCCAAGCGTGCAACCCACAATTCAAATTAGCTACAGTGTTCCCGCTCGCTGGCTAGCTAATGAGGGAACGCACATTAAGTAATGTGATTTAAAAACACTGTACTTGTTAACAGGATCACGCCAGACAGTCCGTGGGTTGAACTCAAGCTTTAAAGGAGCTGTTGGCGCTGAACAGACCCTCCGACCCGTCTGGTGTGGCGCGTGATATTCCCCCACATTTATTCTGAACGTTTTAAGAGTCGTTTGGTGGGTTTCTTCTTTTTCCCCAGAAATTTCACGTAACCCACCGCTAGCTTGATATAGCATGTGGGGTTTGTATATGTTAGCATTTGTTAATGTATATCAGATACGAAGGTCACCATATTGAGAATACCATGGTATTTGTATTTTTTTTGGAAGTGACGTATTGTGGCGTTTTTGCATGTAGTAGCTGCGGTTTCAATGATGTGTGTATACACGCTTGTATTGTGTGCTGTTATTGCTATGCAGAGCCGCTGTGTGTGTATATGTTCTGTACGGTTATCAGTGTGTGTTAGCGGAGTTGGTGTATCGAAGGACAGTGTGCTGTGTATGTGTGTGAGTGCGTGTTTGTTTGGACTCACGGTAGTGTGTGTGTGTGTGTGAGTGGTTGGTGCTGTGTCACTGGGCTGTTATCAGCTGCATGCAGCTGTGCGGCAGTTGCGCGCAGGTTGCCAGATAATCCCAGTCCTTTATGCAAATGTGCCGTTATCTGCGTGGTTCCAGGAGGAATGCACAGGGCTTTTAAACAGGGGAGCCCAGCCTGCAAAGCCATGATTACAGCAGCTCAGAGAGCAATTATTGTTTAGCTCTCTCTCTCTCTCTCTCACACTCACACTCACTCTCACTCTCTCTCTCTCGCTCATTCATTCCCTCTTCACTCGTTTGAGAGAGCATACTCTCTCTCTTTCTCACTCTCTGGCTGCTATATGTTTAATTGGACATATGTAATGCCCTATGCTATTACTCATGTCACAGAAATCAGACAATTTGATATTGTTTTGTCATTCTGCCTGTGATAATGTGCATTGAGAAGTTTAATTGTTCCACCCAACTGAAGTATATATCTCACCAACTCCCACTTCATCCCTAGCGTTCTCACTTGTTTTTTAAATTTAATTGTAAATTTAGTTATAATAAAAATATCTATATGTATGTATGTACGTGTGTGTGTGTGTGTGTGTGTATATTTATATATATGTGTGTGTATATATTTATATATGTGTGTGTGTGTGTGTGTATGTTTGTATGTATGTTTTCTATTTTCACAAACTCAAACATCAGAACTCAGAACACACAAGCAACAGCATGCCAACGCCTTAACAGTGGCATAGCAGTATAGTAAATACTTGGAACTTGGAAATTGCATTGCATTTTAGTGCCCTGGCAACTACTCGGAACACCCTAGCAACGATTAATAGCCACAATGTAATTTTCTATAAACCACTCCAAGCCACCTAGCAACAGCATAGCAACACTTTTTAGTGGCATAGCAACATGCTAAAACTTCTCAGAGATCCTAGCAAGTGCATAGCAACACTCAGAACACCACCTAGCAACTGCATCGCAGCGGCCTGAGCATTAAATAAGTCTTGTTTAATAAATTGGTTTTATCAGTCACTTATTGGAAATTAATAGCAACCAACCTCTTTCTTTCTTTTTCTTCCTTTTTCTTTTGTTTTCTTCTTTCTTTCTTTTTTCTTCCTTCCTTTCTTTCTTTTTTCTTCATTCCTTCCTTTCTTTCTTTCTTTCTTTCTTTCTTTCTTTCTTTCTTTCTTTTTCTTTTTCTTCCTTCTTTCATTCATTTTCTTTCTTTCTTCGTTCCTTTCTTTCCTTCTTTCGTCTTTCTTGTCTTCCTCCTTTCTTTCTTTACTTCTTTCTTCTCTCATTCTTTAACACACTTCTTTTTTTTTCGTTCTTTATCCTTTTCTTTATTTCTGTTTATCTCTTTTCTTTTTTCTCGCTCTTTTATCACTCTTTTCTTTTTTTTCAACCTCTTTCATTTTTCTTTTTTTAATCAGTGTCCCTCTTTGTTTTTAGATTTATTTATATTTCTTTCTTTTTTCTCACTCTTTCTGTTCTAACTTTCTTCTTTTTTTTATTGGCCTTTTTTCTTTTCTGTCAGTCTTCTTTCTTTCTCTCAGTAGGTGTAGGTGAAGATAGCAAGTGTGATGACTTGGGAGTATTTCACTGTTGTTGTTGTCTCATTCGTTAATTAGCTTTTGTTTATTGTTGTGTATTTTTCTTTTAATTGCTTTGCCATTAATTAAATATGCAAATTAATTTGCCACTGCCCTCATAGCCAGCCCAGAGTTTAATGGAAGAGGAAAATTTAAATGAGACATGACAGAAAAAGGCATTTTTGATTCTGGTGGGGGAAACAGAGGTTTGATGAACAGCGGCTGAGCGATCGGTTGCCAACAGTTGCCAAGAAGAACATTAAAAGATTGTTCTCCATACATTTCGGTGCCAAACACACACAACATAGAGAGCAGTTTCCTGTTATCTGCATGCAGACAGTCATTTGTGAAAACACACACATCTAAATGGAAGAAAGCACACTTTCAAGACTGAGTCATTTATTTGTTTTAAATGTTTGACAGTGTCCGTCTGTGATTGACAGGTGGTTGCTGACACCAACATCAGTGCCATAGCCAGTCAGGTGGAGAGTCTGTCCAGTAGCTCCACCCCCAGCACCAATCCAGAGGTCCGGCCGGTGGAACCAGAGTGAGTGACATCACCGTGGCAACAAGACTCCCACTTCCTGTTTGACCTTAAACATTCTGTTACAGAATTCTCAGGTTAATATATATATGATTTTATTCTGTGTGTGTGTGTGTGTGTGTCATATTGACAGGACCCCCAGGCCAAAAACCATCACTCTGGAGAAGGGCTCAGAGGGGCTGGGCTTCAGCATTGTGGGCGGCTTTGGGAGTCCACATGGAGATCTTCCCATCTACGTCAAAACAGTCTTCAGCAAGGTAATTCCTGTAGCATCATTTGCAGAGTAAATGAAACTAAACACATTTGGACACCTGACATCGGCCATGAAATTAGACATTCATATCAGAACCGTGGCCTAAACGCTGTGATAAACTGATAAACTGTCTCATGGACAACACAACTTTGAATCCAGCTAAATAAATAAATTGGACTTTTTTCACAAATTATTTTATCAGAGGCGTTTATCAGTCATTTATAGGCAATTAAATCAATTACACCCTAGCAACCATCCAAGTTTTGTATGGGCAATCACTACTTGTATTTTCTTTTTCTTTCTTTCTTTCTTTCTTTCTTTCTTTCTTTCATGTCTCACTCCTATTTTTCAGGAGATTTAATTGCTTCTTTTTTTCATCAGTCTTTTTCTTTCTCAATCACTCTTTTTCATTTCAGTAAATATTTTTTTAAGGATTGTTTTAAATTGGCTGAATAGAATAGAATGTTTGAACATGTTTTTAGTACAATTTTTATTTATAAATGTATATGTAAATGTATTTATTTTATATTGTTTATTTGTAGCAATAAATATAAAGTTTATAATGTGTGGCATAACATATTTTATAATATTAATTTATATTGATCAAACAGTTACTCTCTTGAGATATATATATATATATATATATATATATATATATATATACAGTGAGGAAAATAAGTATTTGAACACCCTGCTATTTTGCAAGTTCTCCCACTTAGAAATCATGGAGGGGTCTGAAATTGTCATCGTAGGTGCATGTCCACTGTGAGAGACATAATCTAAAAAAAAAAATCCAGAAATCACAATGTATGATTTTTTAACTATTTATTTGTATGATACAGCTGCAAATAAGTATTTGAACACCTGAGAAAATCAATGTTAATATTTGGTACAGTAGCCTTTGTTTGCAATTACAGAGGTCAAAGCGTTTCCTGTAGTTTTCACCAGGTTTGCACACACTGCAGGAGGGATTTTGGCCCTCCTCCACACAGATCTTCTCTAGATCAGTCAGGTTTCTGGCCTGTCGCTGAGAAACACGGAGTTTGAGCTCCCTCCAAAGACTCTCTATTGGGTTTAGGTCTGGAGACTGGCTAGGCCACGCCAGAACCTTGATATGCTTCTTACAGAGCCACTCCTTGGTTATCCTGGCTGTGTGCTTGGTCATTGTCATGTTGGAAGACCCAGCCTCGACCCATCTTCAATGCTCTAACTGAGGGAAGGAGGTTGTTCCCCAAAATCTTGCAATACATGGCCCCGGTCATCCTCTCCTTAATACAGTGCAGTCGCCCTGTCCCATGTGCAGAAAAACACCCCCAAAGCATGATGCTACCACCCCCATGCTTCACAGTAGGGATGGTGTTCTTGGGATGGTACTCATCATTCTTCTTCCTCCAAACACGTTTAGTGGAATTATGACCAAAAGTTCTATTTTGGTCTCATCTGACCACATGACTTTCTCCCATGACTCCTCTGGATCATCCAAATGGTCATTGGCAAACTTAAGTCGGGCCTGGACATGTGCTGGTTTAAGCAGGGGAACCTTCCGTGCCATGCATGATTTCAAACCATGACGTCTTAGTGTATTACCAACAGTAACCTTGGAAGCGGTGGTCCCAGCTCTTTTCAGGTCATTGACCAGCTCCTCCCGTGTAGTTCTGGGCTGATTTCTCACCTTTCTTAGGATCATTGAGACCCCACGAGGTGAGATCTTGCATGGAGCCCCAGTCCGAGGGAGATTGACAGTCATGTTTAGCTTCTTCCATTTTCTAATGATTGCTCCAACAGTGGACCTTTTTCACCAAGCTGCTTGGCAATTTCCCGTAGCCCTTTCCAGCCTTGTGGAGGTGTACAATTTTGTCTCTAGTGTCTTTGGACAGCTCTTTGGTCTTGGCCATGTTAGTAGTTGGATTCTTACTGATTGTATGGGGTGGACAGGTGTCTTTATGCAGCTAACGACCTCAAACAGGTGCATCTAATTTAGGATAATAAATGGAGTGGAGGTGGACATTTTAAAGGCAGACTAACAGGTCTTTGAGGGTCAGAATTCTAGCTGATAGACAGGTGTTCAAATACTTATTTGCAGCTGTATCATACAAATAAATAGTTAAAAATCATACATTGTGATTTCTGGATTTTTTTTTAGATTATGTCTCTCACAGTGGACATGCACCTACGATGACAATTTCAGACCCTCCATGATTTCTAAGTGGGAGAACTTGCAAAATAGCAGGGTGTTCAAATACTTATTTTCCTCACTGTATATATATATATATATATATATATATATATATATATATATATATATATATATATATATATATATATATATATATATATATATATATAAATTATAAAAACTAAAAATTATAGAAGCTCAAAATTACTAAACTTGAACTAAAATAAATTAAAATTAAAATGTGTATATATATATATATATATATATATATATATATATATATATATATATATATATATATATATATATATATAGGCTAATTCAAAATGATAAATAATATAACAGTAAAAAGATAACAGTAAAATGACACTGATATGTAGTAACTCTTTCAAGCTATATAAATTAGAAAAAATATTGCTTTTTGGTAACAGGCTGTTAAAATCAAATCATTTCACATGCTTACATATTTTTGCTTAAATATGTCCAGAGCCCTGCATATAACATCTGTACAATATGAAAAGGTGGATGTGTAAAACAGACAAGAAATGTATATTCCTACAGCAAATTGCTATGTGCAGACTGTACGTTTCTGTTCATGCTCTGGCCACCAGGTGGCAGCATAGAGCTCTGTTTCACAAGAATATAACCAGAGATAAGACTCATGTCAAACACTTCATATTCACCTAGAAACAATACATGCTTTGTGTTTATGTGAAATGATTCTTCTGATGGCTCTTCCCACCCCACTGGCGGTCTGTGAATGTCTTGCATGGACACATTGTTCAAAGAAAACGTATTTGAAAATATGAAAGTAATACATAATTTAAATATAATTTATATATAGTAACATTTATTGATGATGATAGTCCATAATATTGAATATAATACATTTAATACAATATAAGGATATTTCTAAAATTTGGTACTGTTTTACTGATGTCCTTACTATGTTTCTGGACCTGGAAACATTACAGTTGTGTTGCTGTCTATGGAGAGAGCTCTCGGATTTCATCAAAAATATCTTAATTTGTGTTCTGAAGATGAACGAAGGTCTTACGGGTTTGGAACGACATGAGGGGGAGTAATTAATGACAGAAATTTCATTTTTGGGTGAACTATCACTTTAATAATCTGCATTATGGAGAGTAATACTGGTCAGTTGGTCACCTTTAATTCTGTAAATGAATAAATAATCCTGTCCTCCTCTTACCTACAGGGGGCAGCGGCGGTGGATGGGCGTCTGAAGCGCGGCGACCAGCTGCTGTCGGTCAACGGAGAGAGTCTGGAGGGCGTCACACATGAGCAGGCCGTGGCCATACTGAAGAAGCAGCGGGGAAGCGTCACGCTGTCCGTCCTCTCCTAACAAACACACTAAGGACTACATCCACTGATAAACGCACACACACACATTCCATTCACACGTCTTAAGAGACTCTTTGCATCAGCAGCGGCCGTTATTCGGTCACCTTACTTCCTGATTTGCACTCGATCGTTTAAACTCTGCCCTGTTAATGTTTGTGCACCTGGTATCGAAATCAATGAGAAATACTCATAAAGGGAAATTATTGTATCGTCTTTGTATTAGTCACAGACATGTAGCCTCTCCACTGGTGACGGTGCGAGTGAATTATGGGGCAATATTAGAGAAGGTTATTTTGATGTAATGAGTGCTGGTAACTCAAGACCAGGAGGAAAAATTAACGACACACAAGCAATTTGTTTGTAATTATCCTTTCAGTCCACATACAATAGCTTCTAATGTGGTCGTCCTGATCTTTTTAAAATTAAAACACTTAAGTACAAGACCTACTGACAAACCCACCCTATTTTTAAGAAATCAGTTGAACTGTATGTTGTTTGTAGATGAATTCATGGACAAGCGTTAATAATAAGGGATGACAGATGTGCCTTGGAACGGGCAGATCAGATTGTACTGGGATGTTTTGTATAGCTAGTATTAGATATTAGGATCATTTCAATCAGGTTCTTTACGTTGCAGGGTAGCTTTTGTGAATATTTCAAGAAATAGTTTGCCAGAAGATGAAAAACATCCCTGATGTTGCTTCAAACCTGTATTACTCTTTCTTCCGTGGAGCTAAAAATGAGATATTTTGCAGAATGTTCATGCTGCTCTCTTCCATACAATGAAAGTGAATGGGGACTGGAGTTTTTGTGATTTAGAAATGCCAAAAATAACCACAAAAATATCGCAAATGCTAGTCATATGACTTGTGCTCTACATTTTAAGTTTTATGAAGTCGTACGATAGATTTGCATGACGGACAAATTAAAATTGCAAGTTGATTTTCACAGAATCTTCCCTCTAAGTGAAATTTCAGGCAATTTTTCACACAAAGGTATTAATGTTAGTCATTTTTCATGTAAGATTTTATGTGTAACTTAAAATTATGTTTTACTGAATACACTGCTCTTTTCCTTAAAATGAAAATGGAAGGAGACTGGCATTTTAGAAATTTCAGAAATGACATTATAACAATAAATGTATCACATGTTGTGTGCCACGTTTCACGTCTATTGAGACTGTACGATAGTTTTGCGTGAGGAATATTTTAAAGTGTTTTTCACTTCAAATTTCAGGCAATTTTTTCATACACAGCTATTATTTTGTAAGTCGTTTTAACTTCAAATTTATCTCTGAAATGAAAATTTCATATAATTATTTACACAGAGCTATTATTTTGCTTCGAGTCTTAAAAATAGCACACAAGATGTGTTTTTTTGCCATTTTTGGAGTGCAACAGCCCAGTCTCCATTCACTTTCTTTGTATGGAAAAGTCTCAAAATATCTCCTTTTAGGTTCCACAGAAAAAAAGAAGTCGTATGAATTTCAATTTTTGGGAGAACTATTCAACTCTATTATTTTACTATGATGTATTGAGATTCACAGAAATGCATAACATAGTTTTTTTTTTACATTTTTGTAATTCCATTTGTAATTCAGTTGCACACGTCTATCATTTCAGTGTAAATATGTAATTTATTTCCTTTTTTAGGGCTTTTTTGCATTGCTTTTGTCTTTATGAAGATGTCTCGCACATCCTAGTTTGACACTGTGTGTGTCTGTGTGTCACAATATGAGGATATCCTGTGTCAGTCTCTCTCCTAGAGGAAGTGTAGCAGGCTCTTCAGAGACTATCAGGGCTCTCCAGGTTGTAGACAGCGTGGAAGCCTCATCCAGACCGCCTCTTCCACTAGGATTTCGTAAGCACATCATTATACAAAGCCTCTTGAATTTTGTGCCATGTGGACAGTATGTTCTGAACTGTTCAGCGCTACGTCCCTTTAAAAAGATTGCCTGTATCTCCTATGCCTGTCTTCCCCTTTCTCCTTAAAGAAATGCAACGCCTCAGTCTGCTACCTTCTGCTAGATCTTTACATTTGGGCTGTGAACCACAAAAACCGGCTTCCACTCAGATGACTCGAGTAGTAACACCTTTATATCTGCCATTTTTCTGTCAGTGTAATGTTTTTAAAGTCCAAAGAAACCATTTAGCTAAATTCATACATTAGATACAGATCTAAGCCTGAAATAAAGCTGATTTATTAACATTTGCAAAACAAACAAGTGGTCATTATGGTCTGTGACTTTATTTTTTCGACAAGCAGAATTTATCTTCAGTGTCAGTAAATAAAGTTATTTTCATTTTAAGCATCTTTTGACTTCTACATTCTTAATGATTTTATTTTGAGCATTATTTTAATGTTTTTATGCACAAAAAACATACACACCAGCCATTTCTGCCCAGATTTACATGCACTACCGTTTAAAAGATTAGTAAAGGTAAGATTTATAAAAAAAATAAATAAATAAATTAATAACTGTTCAGCATGCATTAAATTTAATCGAAAGTGTAAGACATTTATAATGTTACAAAAGGTTTATATTTAAAGTAAATGCTTTTCTTTTGAACTTTATTCATCAAAAATGTTTCTTGGACAGCAAATCAGAACATGTGACACTGAAGACTGGAATAATGGCTGCGGAAAACTTAGCTTTGCATCAGGAAAAAATGACATTTTAAAATACATATTAAAATAGAAAATGTATTTAAAATTTTAATAATATTTCACAATATTACTGTGTATTTGAACAAATAAATGCAGCCTACAAAAACATACATGATTTTATTAATATTATTATTGATTTTTTGCAACAAGTGAGATACTGAATGTCTGATATTATATTAAAATGTTCACAAATTGTTACAACAACAAATACCTTTTAAAATGAACTACAATTAATGTATAATCAAATTTTTTTTAAAAGACTAAACTGCTAACCTTTGGTACAAGACAAGCTGCATCAGCTATTAAAATTATAACTTATTACAACAACAAATAAGGTTAACATGGCGTGCTGACTCTGCTGATTGTGGACGTTTCCTTGAGATTACATCTCGGTCACTTTTTCATCGGTTTGGTGAACAATCGCAGTCTCATATGCTTTAAGGTCGTCGCTGCTCCTGAAAAACAATTGTCACAATTCCAGAGATTAATTTAAAATAGGCCTATTCACTCTTTTCCACTCATTTTTAATCTCTGATATTTCAATTTCAACATTTTAAACATTAAATCTTTCACAATAAGAATAATATCAGGAACATCATGTTTAGCATAAAGCATGACATGATATCAGGCCATATAAACATTTCTCATGAGGGGTATCATTAATGATAGTGTATCTTTTTATAGGCTTGAATCACTCTAAACTTTATAACGGCTGTATTATTGAGGTATTATTACCTGACTGCGTCAAGACTGGTTTCACGTGTTGATCCATTGGTCATGGCGTATTCAGTGGGTACTGCTTCTGGTTTGCTTTAGTCAACAAAGACGGATTAAAATGTTTACACAGACCAGATTTCAGGAAACTAGTTAACTAGATAACCCAAGTAAACATGTTTTGTGAGACTTTACAATAACCATCATTCAGACATGTAGACCTATTATTGATTAGAAAATTCAGGATTCCATTAATAAAGACAGTTTCATTAATTCATCAATAAAGAGAGAGTTCTCTTTACTCACATTCATGACTGACTTTCTTAAGCGCAACAACGACAACAAAAAAAGAAGATATTTTGGGAAAATGCTGCTGGACCCCATTGACTTTAAGTTCTTCAAAATCATTTTGTGTTGTGCAGAAGAAAGTCATACATGTTTGGAACGACAAGAGCATGAGATAAATGTTGACAATTTTTCATTTTTAGCTGAACTTTGACCCTTAAATGTTAAAATTGCTACAGTTTTTGGTATGGTGTTGAAATTGAAGCAGGTATTTACCTTGGAGTTTCACACCAGGCTTTGTTTACAAGGAAGACGACGAACATCAGAAAGAGGAACACACCAACGGCAATGATTCCCGTAAGCCAGTTTGGCAGAGCTTGCTCTGCTTTCTCTAAAAAAACAACAAAACTGTACGTTAAAATATATAATACAACTATTGCAATTGAGCACTGGGTCTTACTATGATATGCTCAGTGATACTGTTTTCCAAATTTCTAGATTTCCCTCCAAAAAAACCAAACTTAAGACTTTACCTGCTTGAGCCGCAACCAGTCCCAGCGTGAGCAGAAGCCAGTGAACCCCAGAGACTGATTTCCCCATGTTTATTCCTCTTCAGCTAGGCGATAATTTGATGAAATGTACTCAACTGCTCAAGTAAAGACCTGTAGGCTGTCCTTTCTCTAACCAGGAAACAGTTATCTGAATGGAAGAGAAGACAAACACCCAGTGGTCTGTATAGATCGAGTCAATCATTTACCACCGCATGATATTTAGCTATCGCAAAGGAATAAAAGAGATGTGACGGGCGGGACTGATCTGATTACATCTGATTCAACTGTTATCCCAGTGATATCTGATAGCAGCTATAAATATTCATTGCTATCATAAATACTTGTTTTGTTCATTAGACGACGGTGGAGTTGTTAATCCAGTGGAGAAAGTCCTATCTCCGTACAGGTTTGCGAAGTTAAGACGTTGCATAAGCCATGAGTCTTTAGATTTGAGGGATAACAGAATTTGTCTGGTTAGCATTCCATGGTTTTCAATTAGTAATAGATCACTGAATGGCTGTTTGACACATTAAACCCACCATTAAAACCCACCATTTGCTGCCGTGGAAGTTACAGTTTTGCTAGAGTAAAAAAACTAAATAACGATCTGTAGGTTAATTTAGGAGGATTCGTGTTTTGGGTTCAAGTTCAAACAAACTCATCATTCATCAACGTGAAGTTGTAGGTTAGTCAAGTGAACCTTTAAAGGAATAGTTCACGCAAAAATGAACATTTAGTGAAAATTGACTCTCATCCGAGTAGATGTTTCTGTGTGAATGGGTGCCGTCAGAATGAGACTCCAAAGAGCTGGTAAAAACATCACAATAAGTAATCTACACATGTCTTGTGAAGTGAAAAGCTGCGTGTTTGTAGAAAACAAATCCATTAACTTTAAGGCATAAACTGTCACTTCTCTCAAAAACACAAGTCCATAATCCATACACTTCCTCTAGAGAAAAATTCCATCCCTTGTTTTCCTCTCACCTCAAAATCCTTATTTAATAATGTTTTTGCTTGTAAACGGTGCTTAATCTGAGTATATTTCTCTCCTGATTCAGACAACACTACCTTTTCACTGGAGGATTCATTTTTTAGCCAGAGGCAAAGGTTTGCGGTTACAAATGTCTTAATGGTGGATTTGTTTCTTACAAACATGCAGCATTTCACTTTACAAGATGTTAATCGATGGACTGGAGTTGTGTGGATTATTGTTTGGACTCTCATTCTGATGGCACCCATTCACTGCAGAGTATGTAATATGCATGTAATGCTCAATGGCCCAACGGTTGGTACATTTTCAGCAAACTTGCTCATTTTGACTAACCTACAACAACTTAAAGTTGATGAATGACGAGTTTGTTTGAACTTGAGGGCATTGCTGACCGTCTTCGTCCTCTCTTATTAAGCCACAAGAGATGAGTGCACATGAGAGAGCGCTCTTAAAGAGTGACAGAGCAAATGATTAACAGACCAAAACAGAGAAAAAGAGGCGGAGTTGGACGAAGACCACGATCCGCCCCTCTGGACTCAAGGGACACATGAGCGTCTCGCAGCCCAGAGGAAATTAGCACTGCTTTATAACTAGAAAAGAGCTCTGCCCACTCATTAACACCTCTGGCGTAAAATACCAGCCCGCTCCCCAAGGGAGCCACTTCAGCCGATGGTGTGGTAGATAGCCATGAGAGACCCCAGAGGAGACTCTTTCCACCAGCCCGTCCTGCCTCTGAGAACCAGACCTTTGGGAGGTTCACTGGGACCTCCTTGTCCCAGAAGGAGGGGCTTCTTAATTGAAAACCCTCCCCCCTTGTCTAGTTATCTCAGGATAATGGTGGTCTTTATCAGTCGGTGAGCATGTCTTTTTGTTGTGATGGGGCTCCTTTGAGATCCATCCAGGTTGAAGCTCCGTATCCTCCGGCTTGGGGCCACTGGTGGGAAAAAGGCGGATAGCGACTACGCCGCAGTTAATTAAAAAGGGAAAAGATGCCGTCAAAAATCCCTGATTGAATCCGTACCACCAGCCCACCATTTCAAGAGCGAGAGCATTGGCATTTGAGATGAATGAAGGGACTTATTAGAATTAGAGTGTTTTGATGGTGTGTTGAATCTCTGGTGGGACGCACACAGGCCCCTGTGTGTAACATGGCTTTAGTGTTCATGGGAAGCGGATACTATTGAAGATCTGACTAATCTTCAGTGGATGAATATAAAACTAATTGAGCAGCACAGAATTTGATGTTGAGTCCACAACTGAATTGTTTAGAGTGTGGTTTACTTAATAAATGAGATAAATGAAACATGGTCATGTTAAAGTGTCCCTATTACGGACTTTTGAAAAGTACCTTTCATGCAGTGTGTAACACAGCTCTAAGTGAATGAAAACACCCTGCCAAGTTTTAAATCTGAAAGTGCACCGTGTATGAAGTTATTGTCTCTCAAAAGAAAGAATCGACTCTGAATCATTGAAACGAGTCGTTTTTAAAACGAATCCCAAGCATCTTGACTTCAACATGAAACATAAGGATATTGCCCACCCACTTGTTGGTCTTTTTGCTTTTGTATGAATGAAAATGCAAATTCATTCTTTGCCACTAGGTGCCGCTTTTGGAGCAAATAGCGGTTTCCCGGTAACGCTGTACACAAAGCAGCACTGCACAAATGCTGCTTTGTCAGGCATTACAGGCCAGATGAAATTAAAATGAGACCAATCACCGCAGATTAGCGACACGGAAAGGAGGGGTTTGGAAAAATGAATCGTTATACGAATCGATTGGGAGTCGTTGAGCAAAAAAGCTAATAATAAATGCATATTATAAGACAATTAAAGTGTTTTTTGACCTTGCATGCATGTCAACCTGTTTTTGGGGACTCCCAAAACCAAAAAAAACCTTTGAAAACCTTTCAGAACCCATAACAGGGGCACTTTAATAGTTAAATATAACAGTGCATTTTGATGCACCGTTATATCACTCCAAACCTCCAAAAAAAAAGGAGTTATTTTTCTAGATTGCATTGGCTGCTCTTTTCCATACAGTATTTATATAAACACTGAGCTCCAAAAATGACAAAAAATCACCAAGAATAAATAAAGTTTAGTACTATTTTCTATAATTATCATTTATATTTGTTTATTATTTATTTATGGTTATTTTTTTATTTTTTTATTTAATGCTGTTCGGTGAACATTTTTTTCGAAGCATCATAAATAAATATTATGGTGATTTTTGGTGAATCACTATAAATAAATAGACTTCATTTATGGTGCTTTGTCCCACCAAATATTATGTTTAAAATATAATATTATATAGTGTTATTCATTTTAATATTTATTTATTGATTTGATTTTTATAATTTATTTCATTTTTATTTTTATTTATTTATTTATTGTAGCCTACTTTTTGGTAACAATGTTTTGTAAAATCACCAGAACTGTTATGCAGATTTTTGGTGAAAATGCACAATTAACATTAAATAAACATTAATAAACAACAAACATTTTATATAATAATATATAATATAAAAAAATATATTATGTATTTATTTATTCATTTATCTATCTATCATTAAATATCACTACAAATAAATAAATCTATGCATTAGCTCAGTGTCAAAGTATTCATACTGTACATATTTTCCATGTCTTTTAAAACCACAAAATTTGCTAAAAATTCATCATAGCTTTTAAATCTTGTTTGCATAAATTCAAGTATGGTGCGTCAAGATGGCTTGCACCAGTTTTGACATCAATTGCCTCAAATTTACTTTGTTCTGTGTCTAATCTTATGACTGATCATCATACCAGGTGCATGGAAGAAAAAAAACATTTGGGAACAACATGAGTAAATAATAACCCATTTAAAAAAAATTGTTGGTGGGCTATCAATGTAAAATACTGTAAAATGTGTATGAAATACTATCAATCGCTATCCATCCTCATAGAAACTGTGTATTTGTGATTTCACGCTATCTCCTCTTGATATAAAATAAGAGTTACTGTGCAGATATTTGACATGTAGCTTTATTCTTTTAGCTTGAAATGCTTCTCATGTCCTCCAGCTGATAGGATAGAGAGTGTTTGAGAAGGTCGTTCATGTATGTGGGTGTGGATCAGTGATTGGTCTGGGAACTGCCCTTGGATCAGTTTTTCACAGTCCCTGTAGGGCCCCTTGGGGCCAGTAGACTGACCAATGACTTTTTCATTGGCTTTGATTCTTATCAGCCCTTCAGAATCATATTCCCAGAGTTCAGACACCCGTGTACGCCCTGCTATGACCCTGACTGTCCTCAAACCCTCAAAATCTTGAAATAAGATAGGCTTTTTCTGAGCAGGGCATATCTATGTTTTTGTCGTGTTGAGCGCCTGCAGTATATGGTTCAATCTAAATCTTGTTAAAGGTATTTCTTGTTATCACATCCCACTGTATTCATTTTTCATGTCAGGGATTTAACATTTTGTTCCTTACATAAAAATACATTGTATTTTTTTCTTTAAGTCCCGACTAGCATGAGTGATTTGACAGTATTTTCTTATATCTCAGTACCTTCGATGCACATTTTTTTCATTCTATTTAATCCCTGTCTACTGTGTTTTTTGACACTTTGTAAAACGTTCCACTGGTTATTTTTTTCCTTCTCTACCTTTGCAGTTGTCATGGCAACAGAAAAGACTATTATATTTCAGACATTTGACAATATAAACCTAATGTCCACACTCACAATAAATCCTCTATTATATTCAGCATTTTTCAGAAGAATAGCACACATGTTCAGGTTTGTGTTTTTTATTTTTGTGGGTTTTTATATAAAATTTGTGTGATATAACATTGCATATATTCATAGATAGATTTTCACCTTACAACAAAGGTCTTTCTACTAAATATCACATTAAAATAACCATTTTTGTTTGCTTGCTCGTTTAATACCCAATAAAAGACTTAAAGGTACCAAGACTGGTTACTCAATCCTCTGCTAAAAAGCAGATCAAGTTCATACAAGTCAAATAAAGTGACAGAACGTTACTCCATGAATGCGTCATTGCAATGGTCGGGTTGGAGGGGTGTTTGAGCCAAAGTAACAAACGAATGAATGAATGAAGGTGAAATGGAGATGCGAATTAATGGTGTACCATGATCACAATGCAAAAGAACAGTCTAAAGGAACATCGTTACAGACACACGACATTATCCCGGTCTATGTACACGTTCTTGTACCTCCTCCACCATTTTTCTTGTATGCGTGTGGGATTCGAAACATAATACCGAAAAACCATTTACAAAATGGCGTTTTTTTCCAAATAGCGTTTTGTTGCTATTGCCATTGACGTTAGTAATACTTCAAATAAAAGTCATAACTCATTACAATTCCCAGTATGTACACATTAGTCTCAAAGACGTTGCACAAAGCCAAAGCCGGCTTATTACTTACTCACCCTCGTGTCACTTCAAACTTCAAATCTTGTGAAGTACAATAGAAGTCAATGGGGTCCAAAACCAAAAATTTGGACCCCGTTGGCTTTCATTGTAGGGTTCTTCAAATTTCCTCCTTCTAGGTTCCACCGAAGATAGAAACTCACATTTGGAGTGACACGAGGGTGAGTAAATGATGCCAAAATTGTCATTTTTGGGGGAGTGAACTATTCCTTTTCTTGCTTCAAATGCTCTTTTTCGATGTACAAGTCCAGCTGTTTCCAATGACCTCCTTCACAGCGGTGTACCTGATGAGATGTGGGTACCATTCAATCTGTTTTCTTTCATTTCCAGGTGGCGATCGACAATTCCTGCCTAAGTGTGGACTTAAAAATCTACCTGACGTTTTCCCCCGTACCAGCGTTTCACCGCGGAGGGCACCTTAGCGTCGAAGCGCGAAGAGAAGAGCTTAACAGAAAGTCATACGTAAGAATATGCTTGCACACGACATGAACATACGCTAGTTGAGGTCCATGAAGCACTGCGCCCTCTCAGTCCGTCAATGCCAAATCAGTCATCGCTGGGTGTTCCCGTCTAGCGGGTGGCTGGAGTGATTCAGTCCCCTCGCCGAAGACCTGGACTCCACCGACGAGTCCTGGTCTTCGGTAAAGCTCTCCGGACTGGCGTCGCCGTCCAGCAGGCTCCCGCAGCTGGAGTTTGGGCTCAGCATCTCCTGAAGGAGGTCGTCCCGAGCCAGGGTCGCGTCTCGGACGGCACGAGCAGCGGTGGCTTCGCCGTCCACCATGTCGTCCTGGTCGTTGAGGAGCTTGGCCAGGAAGTTGATGTACTTCATGGCCAGGCGGAGGATCTCATTCTTGCTGAGCTTCTTGTCGGGAGGGTGGGTTGGGATGAGCTTGCGCAGCTCGGCGAAGGCACCGTTCACGTTCTGCTGCCGCCAGCGCTCACGGCTGTTCGTGAAAATCCGTCGCACGACTTTGGGCTGTGAACCTGCAAAGCAAAGGAAGTATACTCAGGTTATACTCTTTCGCAATGGTTTGGGGTGTCAAAATCTGCATTTTTTTTTGTTGTTGTTCGTAACAAATCTGCGACTCGGTTGAGTGCTTTAACAGTGGTTTCCTTGTGAACACACCTAAGGTGTTCACTCACTTCTCAGTGATAGATTAGCTCTTTATCTCCCCCTATTTAGCCAAGAATTAATTAACCTTTCTATTATCTATGGCATTTTACATTCAATTATTCAGGGCCATTTCTCATCCTAGACAGCTCTGTTGGAACAGGGCTATCAATGCTTCACTTTGCCTGATGCACCACTGACTTCATATAATTACACTTAGTTAAATGGATTCCCAACCTCTTGAGTTAAGGAATAATTTAAAGCGTTTTTCAAAACGGCAGCGAGGGTAGCGTTACCTTTGATGCTCTTCTATATCGTATAAGAACACATTGTGTTGTGCATTCGCCGTTTTTTTTGTCTCATTAGAATCCTGCTTTTCTGTCTCAGCACTCGCAGCCAAACACATTGACTCATATTTGCATTTTTATAGGCAACTCGCAGCTATCTCTCCAGTGCATACACTGATTTTTTTTTTTTCCAGTTGGCAACTGTAACCACTTTTTTTCTCTCTCTCTCACATCCCTGATTACTGTCTTAAATCTTCTTTGTTTCACAAGATAATTTTGTTCTCAGTTTATTTTAAGAAAGGCATTTCTGTGCAATGCAGTGTGAATTTTAGGGATGCAAAGATATTGACGACATGGAAATTGTCATTTTAGCTAACTAATATTTATTTTACTTTAATTTTTTATTTGTTTTTTTGCAAGTGCAACTAATGTGAGGTTCCTAGCCCAAAAAGTGTTAAAGTGCATGAAAATTTGAAATGATTGATTCATAAATAATCATGAATTGATTCATTAAAAAAGTGACACAAAGTAATTGTACAGAAAATAAGAAAATAAAGACATTGTTATTTTTATCATATTCATTTATTTCTGCATTCTTCCATATTTTTGCAAAATTCCTAAATATTTTCTTTTACTAAATCTGGCTTGTTTGGCACATGATGTTGTTTTAAATGGAGAGAATGAGAGAGATGATGGATGGCGAATCATGAGAATAAAGAGAAAAGCACAGCCAAAGAGTGGCTTACCATACTTAGAAAGATCTAAAATGCTCCTACCATCGTTGATTTCAACCTCATAAGGTGCAGGTCTGCGTTTCACTCGACTGCTGGGATACATCCCATACTGATCCGCTTCCCCAGCAAAACCACTGAGGAGAAACACACGGAATGTAAGCGACTGGAAATAAGAAAAATTATGTTTCTGTTTATCTGCTTCAAATGTCATTGAACAAAACAGAAAATAGAATAGAACAGAACAGAATAGCAACAGCTTAGAAAAAAAGTGTGTAAAAAAATACATTACATTTATCTTTGACAAATTCCAACATAAAATGTATTTAAAAATAAGAAAGCACCTAAATACATTAATAGAAACGAATAGAATAGAAAAGCCTTAGTAAAAAAAGTGTATATAAAAATGCATTTTAATGCATTATATTTATCTTTTACATATTCCAAGATAAAAAGTCTTAAAAAAAGAAAAAGTGCTTAATAAAGATGTTAGAATACAATAGACAAAGCTTAAAAATAAATTTTAATGCATTGTATTACATATTCTACAGTAAAAATAAATAAATAAAATTCATTAAAAAATAAGAAAGAAATCACTGAAATATAAAGTAGAATAGAAAAGCTTAGGAAAAGTGTATTAAAATAAATTTGAATGCATTACATTTATCTTTAACGTATTACATTGCTGATGGAGAAAACGAAGTGCTTACATATTTGATATAGCCTGGATATAGAATAGAATAGAATGGAATAGAAGTGGAAAAGAGTACAAGATAGAATGTTTGTACATAAAACATTTCAATGCAATTATATTTAACACATATGTGAGAAAACGAAAACTGATTAAAAAAAATGAGGAGAATATTTTACCTTTTTATGTATTGTTTATATAATGATTTATTTTAATACATTACATGTTTCATTGTCGTTTAATAGGCTATACATTTTAATAAGCTAAATAAAGATTTGCAAGTAACTGCGGGCTCCGATAGCGTTATAGTGTAGTCTACCGATCATTTCAGGTATCATAAAATAAATAATATTTACAGATTATTTGGCGTAGCCTATTACAGAGAAAATATATTAAATCGAGAAATTACGGGTTTTCAGATAGTTGCAAATGCACAAAAAGCGGAATACAAATTAATTTCATAAATGCATCTTAACTCTGCAACAAATATTTAAATGTTAAATGAAATCGAATATGTCCTACCCAGCACGGAGTGTAAAAGCAGAAGTTACCTGTTAATAGTGGCGAGCGGTGGGGTCATGTTGCTGTAGAGCATCGCTCGAGCCGGGAGAGGGAAAGCGGGCGGACTCAACTGCACCATTCGAGTGTCGCTCAGCGGCTCTCTGGGAGGCAGCGGCAGAGGAATCGGTGGTCTGCACAGCTCGGTGGTCTGCACCTTATGGCTGATGTCTGCCTTGAGCTCTCTGCCTTTTATATCCGCGCTCCCTCCTCTCCTGGACAGCTCGATCACCGCCACTTCCTTTTTTAGCTCGGTGGCGTGGTGCGCCGTTTCCTTGGCAACGCCATTGAGGACGCCGCGCTCCTCTGGGGGGTGATGCTCTCCCGTCTCCGCAGTCGTGCCTTCCTGTTTCCCGCATGCGTCTCCCTCCTCGGGCGCGGCGTCGCCCTCCGCGCTCGGGCTGAGCGGAAATTGCTCGGATTTCAGTTTTTCCATCATCCTCGAGTGAAAATCCCAAAAAGCGGTTTTCCCAAAAGCTTATAGTGGTATCCAAAGGTAATTGTAATTCCCAACCAATCAACCCAGCGGCTGTTTAGCTTTTCATCGGAGGTCACCTGTGAAAGAACACACCTTTAGGAAGATTGATTGAACGCCTGCGTTATTACGCGCGGCGCATCCTTTCTGTGCCGAGCGCGGGCGTGACTGGAAACACTGACAGTGTACAGTATTAATACAGCAGCTCTGTGACAGCACGTGTCATGTGTGTCTCACAGAGCCATGCGAAGGCCTGGTCGGTTGTTCTTGCACGAATATGAGAACCTACAAACAACAGTTGGTGCATTTCAAAGAGTTTCCGATCAAATTTCGTTCGTGCATGGTGGTGTTTTTTTATTTATGTAATTTTTTTGGTCTCAACCTGACCTTGGTCTGTCATTTCATCATTCTGCTCATGGTATCTGGAGATAAGCGTGTCATACCCGTGTCTTGGTTGGGAAAGAGCTTATCTTCTGCTAACATGTTCTACATTTATAACAGAATATAATCTACGTAATTATTACAGGACACATTCAATAACACCTTTATAGATTTGCTTATTAAATCATATTCTTACATTTAAATGATTAACTTTATTATGTTGTTATTTTAGTATTATTTTGGATTATTAGCCTACTCGTTACTATAATTAATAGGCTATATGAATATAGGCTAAACCTATTTATTTGAGAGGTGATGTTACTGTCAATATGGTGGCTTGATTTATTTGCACGCGATGTTTATTTATGTCTTTTCATTTTTTAAATTCAGGAATAGAGCTAAAACGAACATTTTTAAGTGAGTAGTTGCGTCCTTTTTTGCACGTTTTTTTTTCTGGTTTTAAATTTAGATATTTAAAAACATATTTTAGTTTTTCTATAGTTGACTGTTTGTTTAATGCCATTTCGTCGTTGATTTAAAAAAAATAAATAGATATATATATATATATATATATGGCTATATATTTCTAAGATTGATGCACATTAATAGCCTATTCGTTTTATGTTGTTTTCATTCTCAGACAATCCAATGTGTCATCTAAGTTTATTTTACTACATGATCAATATTAATAGCCTACTGATATCATACCCAGTTTACACTTTTACATTTAGGCTTTCTCTTTCTGTTTACTCCTTAGCTATATAATAATGTATCTTCTTGTATTTATAATATATGCAAGTGCTTATGTTTGCTCAGAGTTGCTTTAAAACGAGCTTTAACAACCAAATCTGACGATAATAAACATAGGCTATTTGCACGGTCTCAAAGAGACTAATAATGTCGACAAACTTGAAAAACAAATAATCCGTGTTTATCATATTTAGTAACAAATAACCCGACCTAAATGTGAATTTTGGTTTTATAGCCTAAATGTGAAATGTCGATGAGATCCGTCCATTTATTGATGAAGTTATGATGATGGCACTAAACGGAAAAGAGGAAAATAGCAGGCGGGAGGTTTTGTGTTGGAAAATCGAATCGAAATGAATCGAATTTCTTAACTTTAGATTAAACGATCGTGTCTAAAACGCGCGTTAATTATAAAATAAATGACAAATCGATATCTGCATTCTGCAGGCTCCAAGGCCTATTTGCTCCAAGACCGAATACAACCAAATAAAAATTATATAAATCATTCCTGACTTCATATTAATCATCTGGCGACGATAGAAAGCCTAATTATGACCTGCGTTAGTATCAAAGGAGCGCAGAAACACCAATATTCGCCTCTTACCGTCGTCGGGCGGTGGATGTTAGTGTGTGCATGGAGCCATTTTGTGGAGGGTCATCCATGTCTGAGGTTTTAGATGCACTGAAGTGCTGTGTGGAACTGGAAGTGAGGTCTATATAATTCCACATCACGTCCAGCGCGCGCCTCTCAGTATGGGGAGCGGAACACGGGCGCAATGTGGCCAGGCGAGATAAGAGCGCAGTGGCGGCCACTGCGCGGTCGATAAGCCCCTAAACCCATTATTTATGAAATGATTCATTATTATTTTGCTTTTTATCGAGGGCAAATGCGAAGAGAAAAATATAGACTTATATTGTGAATGGATATGCATAAAAAATAACTCAGCAGATTGAGGGGGGAAAAAACGAATGCGTAATATTGTTGAACTGCTTCAGGGCTCAATCAGAAATTAATTATGCGGCCAAAAGTAACACATTTTCAGTGATATCGGCTGGGGATGTAGGGTTGAAAAAGTACCATTAGCGGCTGTTTGTTTTACACATTTAAGCGTTTTCGGGCGTTCAGATTAAACTGGAAATCATGTAGGCTACATAACCCACCCTCGCTGAGTAAAACATGTTAGACAGGTTATAAAGGTAGACAGGAACAAATTGCAAAAGCTAACTGTTGTGAATTCTATTTCATTTCTGACCAATCCAAGAATGCACAAAAATAGGCTAATAGCGATAGCCTATGTAAATGATTATTTTAGGGGACGTTGGATTTAATTCTTCAATTTTATTTTGTCTCATTTACCTGTTTGAAGGTGCACATCTTCACAAATTGTATGTAATAATTAAGGATGCACAATGTGTGTGTGTGTGTGTGTGTGTGTGTGCAATATCAGCTTTTTTTTTTTTTTAATCTAGCAGAATTGGACAATATTGTAAGCAAATGTCTGATATTTGATATTTAGGCCCCTTAAATTATCCAATAAATAATTCTTCATTTTTACTTCTGTATACATTTACAATGTTTTGATTGCACTTAAAATATGTAAAATTCTAAATGAGAGCTTTGAATTAGCAACACTTTTTAAAAAATATATTTAGCCTATATAATATATAATATATATAATTTGATATATTTATTTAATACATTTTATTTTAGTCTATAGGCCTATAGTGATATTTTATCTATCATTATAATATTTTCTCGCTAAGTGTTATTTTTCATATATAGGCTACACTGTAGAATACTGGCTTTAACAAAGAAATCTTTATGAGCCAAAATGTCAATATTAGTGCATCCTTGATGTTCGATATACGTTATTTAGTAGGCTATATCATGAATAAATTATTGTGACAGTTAATATAATAATAGACTATAAAAAACGTCTCTTATCTGCTATATTTGTAGCCCAATGTGCACCTATATTCAGAAACTATTTCAAAAGGAAATATGATAGGCTACAATTACATCAAATGATTTTTTTCTGCAGTTACGTGCAAATGTTTGCGTGTAGCCTACTGAAGATGTTTCGATTATGATGAAGATATGAAGCCCATTAGTTCTCATCATCGTTGTCAACACATTTACTCCCATATTAACACAGATAACCGTAATTGTCAACACTGGAGAGGGGTGTCAGGTAGCCTATAGAGGAGACAGTTGATAATATATCTTCATGAATGAATGTATGAAATACACGCAGAATAATATGTGGGAAATCAGCTCCATCATCTGAGAGCCTTTGATCTCGGGCCTTTGTTAGTTCATTGCCACGGATTTTGAGTGATTTGGGAAGGATGCCCTGCGAGACTCGCCAGAATTTGGTGTAAACCTCAAAGGACCACCTTGCGGAGTGCGATAAGACGGTATCAGTGAGCCAACGACCCCGGGTTCATCCATCAGACAGGGATGAGAGCCACTGGGTGTACTAGTGCTGTTTGGCAGACACTGCCACCATGACAGCTTCCTCCCATGACAAGCTTTTCCCGATGTTTACTCAATCCAATATAAATCTGCTCTAAATTTACTCGCATTATTTCCAGGTGTTAATAATAAACACCAAGCCCAAGAACATTAAATTTACCCTTTTCAAGATGCAGGCTTACTCTCTCCTTCTCACGGTGGACTCAAATTGACCCTTCACACTTGAGGTAAGTTCTTCTGGAGTTCTTCAAACTTTTAAATGACTACATGTTCGCAAAGCTACATATCTTCATTTTTCCACATAAACAGGAAAAAGGTTGTTGTTTAGGCTCATGATGGTCTTGTCACGATTCTCGGTGCTCAAGGACGAGCTAGTCGTGTCTCTGAACACACCGATGTCACGACCAGCTTCCTGCAAGCCTCCTGGCAAACAGAACTGAGTGAGTTATGAGTGTTTGATTGATTGTATTTGTAACACTGCACGAATCACGTCGGCCTATTATTATTAAGTCACTGTAATCTATGACTTGGTTTGAGGTGGGTATCCTAATGATTAGGATACACACCTCAAACGAAGTCAAAACCAACAGTTGGGGGATTTAAAAGTTTTCGTTTCGATTTACACACATAGGCTTACAGTGTTTTGGAGAAGAAGAAAAAGTAAACAAAGGAACGAGATTAGCCTACTAAATTAGTCAGAATGCGTTAAATAGACACTCGCGAACCAAGTTGTCGCCTGTAACCGTGTCGTTATTAGTAGCCTCCCTGCTAAAAAAAACAAAAACAAAAAAACAATAGAAGCCCAATAGAAACATCACAGAAATTCCAGTGGTTTCCATTAAAATACCATTATGAACCATTAGCTTTTTCCAGTAAAACCATTACAAAATTCCTTTTTGTAGTGTGTTTTGGGCATTTTTCCAATAGGATTTAACATCCCACCAACAGAATCCATCACATACCAGTAGACACCATTATAGTTTACATTAAAACCAATACAATTCCCATTAAAACCATTACATGTTCTGTTGTGTTTTGGGCAGGGTTCTATTATTTCTTTCAGCAGGGCTATATCTGCACATCACAGGTAGGATAGCCCACATGAAAAAATAATGTACAGTTAATAGGCTACTATAGTGTTTTTGAACCATGTGCTACCATAGTAAAGTGTATTAGGCCTATAGCCCCTGCTGAAAAAAAAACAATAGAACCCTGCCCAAAACATAATAGAAAATGTAATAGTTATAATGGGAATTGTATTGGGTTTAATGGAAACTATAATGGTGTCTACTGGTATGTGATGGATTCTTTTGGTGGGATGTTAAATCCTATTGGAAAAATGCCCAAAACACACTACAAAAAGGAATTTTGTAATGGTTTTACTGAACAAAGCTATTGGTTTATAATGGTATTTTAATGGAAACCATTTGAATTTCTGTGATGGTTTCTACTGGGCTTCTATTGTTTTTGTTTTTTTAGCAGGGCCTACTGTATAGCCTATGTTATCGTAGCTATTTACAACACTTTGTTAATGAATGCTATAGCATACTGTATTAACTAACGATAGTGAACTGATAAACTGTAATAAAAACTGTAGTAGGTTGTACTTTAGATTTTACTACAGTAAACTGTAGTGTATTGTAGCCTAGTAGGCTGTAATATACCCTAAATTTGTAGAAAACTTAGTAGGATAAAGTAATTTGGGTAACACTTTATTTTAAGGTGTCCATAATACAGAGTAATTATATAATTAAGTACTTAGTAGTAGCCGTTGTACTTACATGAAACAAAATGTACTTACCATGTAACTAAGTTATGGAACAGCATGCGATTACAGTTTGTAATTATGTAGATGTAATAGGCAGCTACTGTTACACATATGTAACAGACCGAGTCTGTTACACAGCTACTTATGTAACCAAAATATTGTTACATATGTGTTGCAGACTTCATACAACATAATTATAAATGTAAGTACACAGACATAAGCTACTTAAAATAAAGTGTATCAAGATTGTACTTAAGTGTACTCTATACTGTACACCTTATCCAGCTGCACCTTAGTTTGATTTAACCCACCAGTACACCGCTTAAATGCATGTAACACCTTTCTAATTACATTAAAATTACAGAATATTATACAGGCATAAGCTACTTAAAATAAAGTGTATCAAGATTGTACTTAAGTGTACAAGTAGCTGTGTAACAGACATATGTGTAACAGTAGCTGCCTATTACACCTACATAATTACAAACTGTATTTACAGGCTGTTACGTAACTTAGTTACATGGTAAGCTACTACTAAGTACTTAATTAGGTAATTACTCTGTATTATGACACCTTAAAATAAAGTGTTAGCGTAATTTGTTTATATTTCTATAGGCCTAGCTTGTTATATTACCACAGCAACTACAACAAATTAGTTCAAGTAGGCCTACTTTACTATAGCCTGTAGTATGGTTCAAAAACACTATAGTATTTAGGCCTACTATAAATTACTATAACCTAGTATTTTTTAATGTGGGAGGCTATAACCCAAGAAAACGCATATGCTGTTCAGTAGTCTATTGATGAGATTTAGCCTAACAGAACAGAACCGATTAAATCAAATTAATAGGCTGAAATTTGGGTACAAATAAACAAAACAAAACAAAAAAGTGATATTTGTTTTATTTAGTTATTCATTTGTTTTTAATTAATGTTCGCAACAAAACTCAAAATAGGCAAAATTTTGACGAAAGTAATAGGCTAACTTATAGTTCAGTTGGCTAAGTGAATAGACTCATTGGATAAATTAATAAAGTGTTTTTGGTTCACTAAAAAGAAAGGCCGACTAAAGAGTCGTTCGTTTGGGAATCGAACTGTTTTTTCTTCTCTGCATGTTTTTGATTCGGTCTCAAATTAATACAATTGGTTGTTCATTTTGGCTTTGATTCACTATAAGAACCGGCTCATATGAATCACTCGTTTAGGAATCGGACTTCCACTAGTCGCGCTGTAGGCCTAATGTTTTTTGACTCACTGAAAAGAACCTGCTCATAAGAGTCATTTGTTCATTTGTTCGGGAACCGGACTACCAGTGGTCCCGCGGGTTTTATTCACTATAAAGAACCGGCTCAGAGTAGTTCATTCCAAACGAACAAAAACAGGACAAGTTTTATCAAACTGGGGACAAACTGAGAACTTGAGGCATGAGAGAAAATTAGAGGAGCATTTATAATGGGGATCACGCCCTCTAATGCTGTAATTTGGTATTGGCAGCATCATTCTTTTTTTTTTTAGAATGTGTGTCTGCGCAAATTTTCTCAATGCAGCATCGCCCTCTTATGGTTAGACACTGCATGACATATTACACTCAATATTAATACTACATATTACTGTAATGGTAGCTGTTCATGCTATGTGAAAGTACTGAAATTATGCTCATGCTACAGGATATTCTTCTGAAATGGAAAACATTTACAATTAGCCCACGATTTGTTAGTACAAATGAAAAAAGTGAATAAAACAGGGAAAAATAATTAAGGGAGAGGTTAAGATTGCTTGTCTTACAGCAATGTATATTTTCTACATTATACAGATGACACTTCATCTGCTTTATGTGTAGTAGTTTATTTATTTATTAGAATAATTAGCTTTTTTAATTAGAATTAGCTTTATTTATATAAGTTGTATAAATAAGGCGTTGTGCGCTATTCCTGACAATAGTTTAAGACCTAATAACATTATAATACCATATAGAAATGAAAACCAAGGTTTTAGCTCATTCTGAACAAACAAAAATAAATGAATAAATAAATAATAAAAAAACTTAAATAATTCAAAACAATGTCCACTATGGAAAATCAAAGATAGAATATTATGTGGGATGGTAATCACAGTTAAGTCCATTTTTATGTTAAATCAGTTGTAGTCTGTGTTTATGTAATCTGTGATCAATAATTTACTGTGCATATTTTTCTCCTGTTTAGCAGGTACCTAAAATGCCCACTAGATAGAGCTATTCCCTAAGCTCCTCCTGCATTTGTGTCCTGTCTTCAGTCCGTATAAGGTCATGCAGTTTGTCTTCACTGAAAAGAGGAGCTTTATGGAAAGTTGTTTTCACAAGGAAGACATTCTTTCCACTTAAACCAGGTCACGCCACCCCTCCCCTCCCCTCCCCTCCTGACATATTTGCCTTGGTGCAACCTACATGTAGGATTATAGACAAAGTAAGCCTATGGATCCTCATATTAGACATACATTAAGTCTAACTATTGACAGATTTCCATAGTTTAGCACCATTGGCAAACCCTGCTTGATTTTTGTATAACACAGACGAAACCTGAGGAAATCACAGTTATATAATCTATAGCCGGTTATTTCCAGTACTCTAAACAGTGTTCCTATTGTATCTCCAAAGGTTTTTGCGCCAAAGGGCGGCTGCTGAATCTCTCGTTACAGACTCAGCAGAATTAGTAGCTTCTGACATGGACTTTGATGTTGCTACTGTAAACCGTACTACAGTAACCCACAGCTCGCTCAGTGTGAGTGACACAGTGTCATCGAGTGAGAGCGGCGAAGAAATTAGGTCATGAATAAACAGAAGTGAAAGGGGTCAGTGTGCTGTTTTCTCATCAGGACCTACTACAGAGTGTTTTTTCAACGCCTCGCTTGGCAAGAAATTGAGGGTGTGTTCCTTAAATTGAGGGTGAAATTGCTTGATTCACAGATATAATTTACAACATCAGTATAACTTACATAAAAGTACTATGGTAGAAGCAGTAATGGTATCAGATAATAGTATTGAATGAGTATCATATTCATACACTGATACTAAAAGACTGTAATATGGTAAAATTATGGTAAACCATGTTTCTTATATTTATGTACTATGGTATTTATATGATACTGCAAGAATAACACTCTATTTACATGATATATGTCCTAAAGATGTGTTCGCTTACTTCATTAAAGTCGATTCAGAAAATACAACGGTATTATCATGGTATCATGTCCAAAAAAACAAAAAAAACATGGATAAATGTGCATTACATTTGGAAAAAAGTACGTTTTTTTTTTTTTTTTGGACATTGTAACCTACTAGAATGGATTTTGAACATGTACTATGGTAGCACCATGGTATTCCTGGAAGTACCATAAAAAAAACCATGGTACATAAATTTCAATACCATAACATATTTGTACTATGGAAGCTTCTACGAAAACAAATTCCTCGTATGTGTAAACATACCTGGCAATAAAGCTCATTCTGATTCTGATATTTCAATTTACCATAGTATTACAATCACTGTGCCACCACAGTACGCTTTTATAATGGTACTATAGTGCCGTGTCCATTAAAAACTACAATATTACCATGGTACAAGTCCAAAAAAAATCATCAAGGTTCCATATCCATAAAACTACAGTTTTACCATGGTAAATGTTAAAAAAGAAGGTGGCATTTTCATGGTAAATGTGCACCACACTTGAAATATTTAGACTTTTTTGGACATGGTACTAGAATGGCACCATGGTATTTTTGGAAGTACCATACAAAAACCATGGTACATAAATTTCAGTACCATCATATATTTCAGGTTTACTGTGTTAAATGTAAAAATAAGGTATTACCATGTAATGTAGTAGAACCATGGTACTTATAGGTCATGTGAAATGCACAATTGCAGGTTTGGCTTGTAGGAATTTCTCCTTGCGACTAGAGAAACCCTATACCTGCTTACGTTAAACATGTCATACTGTGCATGCTTTGCATTCCAGGTGGGTCATTATGGATCATAATTGTGTTGTGGGGGTTTAAGTGTAGGAGGAAAATAGCGGAGGATGAGATCATAAGCGAGAGGAGTGTGTGTCGTGGCTACAGATGTGCGCTATCGCTCTCTCTCTGGCTCTTATCTCTGCAGGTTGAGAGAGTGATTCATCCATCAGCTCGGCAGGCGGCTCGGTCTGCTGTTTCTCAGCTCTATAAATACACAGCCCACGCTAAATTTGATGCCGTGGGGGCGCTGCTGTCCAAGTAGAATTACCTCACAAGCGTATGCATGTGGGTCTTACACCTTTCCACGTCAAGCTCTGAATCACCAGCCAGGTCACAGCATTCTTTTTTTATCACTGCACATCCTGGTGCATTTTCTTGGAGTGGACTGAATCGGGTCTATTTTAAAACACAAGGTTGACTGGCTCTGCATGGGGGAGGCGGATGTGTCACATTGCTTTATGTTCATAGATGATCTGCCATATTAGCATGCCTGCACCCAGACAGCCTCTGATTATGTTTTGGCTGGAGGCGTGATGAAATCACGTGTGTTGGCAAATGTATGTCTGAGCGTTCGCATCTCAGGTGTTGAACCCTGACCTCCAGGGGGTCCTTGGGCTCCTGGTCACGGCGAAATTAAGGGACTGTCTGGTAGGGGAGGGGGGTCTGTCTGGGGAGAGATTGATTTGAAGTGATGCTGTTTTGACTGCCATGTAGTTAGCCTGGAGGGAGTGGTTTTTGGACACACTTATAATGAGGGACATGTCTTCTACCTGGCAGACATGCTAATGCATATCACGTTAGGTATCATTACCATAAGAGGAACAAAAGCAAAGGGAGCTGTTGTCATCGACCGCGCATTTTTTCTTTGGCACACAACATTCATGACATCATTGGCAATTTCTTGAAAACAGATTCATTTTTGAACCATTACGTCAGGTCCAGAATCCTTATTGTTTTATGCAGCTCAATTGGTAGAGCGTGTTCCAAACTGCGCTGGAACATGGTTCCGATTCCCAGAGAAGGCGCTGTCATAAAATATGTACGCTGAAGTTGCTTAAAGTGTCTAGAAATTAACGTTTCTTGTTTTTTCCGTTCCTGATTCTGGTGACATTTGACGTTCAATCTCCTCCAGAGGTGTGCCTGTACTAAGCTATCACGTTCAGACAAAGCATTCTGGGCAGTGCTAGGTGTAAAGAGATTATATACCGTATGTGTTTTATCCTCATCATAAATGCGACTGGCTTTGAACAATAAGGCAGCTTGCTGGCAGGAGGTTGGCCCCCTTTGCCCCCGGGGTGTATGTGGGGGATGGGGAAAGCTGTTGGAAGTATAAAAAAAAACCCGAAGAGGTGGCGGTGGAATGGGGGGGCAACCATGCTGTTTGTGTATTGTGTCGTGACGGAGGTGGTGTGTGACATGAAGGGGTAAAAAAAGGAGTCCTAGAAGGCGTACGAGGGGAGTGGGGGTAGCTGAAGAACCTTTGGCTGGAATGTGTTTACCTCACACGCCCTGCCCCCACTCATCCGTGACCCCCGTCACAGTTCCCAGGATGGGGTCCTGATTTGGGGGATGTGCCCCCTTTGTCTTGAGGGTTTTTGTCGCTCTCATTACCATTTTGACTCCTTGAGGGGTTTTGCAGCGAATGGAGTTAAAGTTTAGTTCCCCCTAAACAAGCTGTCCACGACATTTCCAACCAATCAGTCCATGCGGAAAAACAAATGGCATCCGAGGACATTCGTCTGTGGCTAATTGACGCAAATTTCACACATTTATGATTTTTTGCCCCTCCTCTATAGGATTCTGACATCCGTTGAGATGTGTCATTAGCTAGAGTCACATCTCCGATGCACCCGCGTGACTCCTCAGTTGCCTCTTGGGATGAATTTACCAACTCTGTCTCCTACTTTTTCCCCTCAGAGAGGAAGAGCAGTCAGTGGGCTAATCTGGTGTACCTCAGGGCTCACTGCTAACCCTCAGAGTAATTGAAATAATAACGCACGCTGCCTGGAGCACCCGGAGTGATTACACTGTTTGGGTTGCTAATTCCACTTTCCCCTGCACGCAACTACAAACACAGTAATGCATCGGCCCGCCTCAGTACTCTTGTTTGTTGTTGTTCCGCAGCTTGACGACTGCGCTCTCTTCCACCCCCCAGGGAGCATGTGGGGTTCTTGTCTGCTAAATACCTCCAAATGACCACAGCGGTTCAATGGCTCTATTCTGGAGAAGGGATAAATCCTTGCTGAGAAAAGTTGCTCGCTAAAAGAAACTATTTTATAATGCTATTAAAAAATGTTAACATGCTTACTTTATTAGAAAGATGACTTGCACATTTCTTTGTTAGTCTTAAGTTTGTTGTTGTTTAACATAGCTAGTTGCATGTAGCTTTAAAATTAGTTCTAGTAAGCGATCAACTAATGCTAGTGATGTAAAAGTACTTAACACTGATTGTTTACTCCTAGTAGTGTCAAACAGATACTTTTAGCTAGTTACTCCAGAACATAACTCTAATATTACAACATGTTTTGCTAACTTTTATCACTATCAATCAGTGCAACATCAGTAGTTCTTGGCGCTGAATATTTATTTCAAACAGTATGCAACAAACAGAAAGTGAACGGTTTTAGTAGCATTGCATTTAGCTAGTTACTCCTCAACATTTCTCTTAAACTACCTTTTGCTAATATTTTTACCAAGACAACTTGCAAATTTGCTGAATTCAGCCTAGCTATATAAACACAAATCTAGTTTTTTCAAGTCTATCTGAATAGCTAGCTTTAAAATTTGTTATAGTTAGATATTGAGTACTGCTAGTATATCCTACGATATGTTTTGATTATATTTTAGAAAGACAAGCAGCTAATTACTTTTGTCAATCTTAGAAAAATTTGTAAACAGAAAAAAAGATAGTTGTGACTTTATCTCGCAATTCTGACTTTTTTTCTCAGAATTGCGTGATACAAACTCACAATTTTGACTTTTTTTCTCAGAATTTTGAGATATAAACTCGCAATTGCAGGTAATAATGTCAGAATTGCATCATATAAACTTGCAATTGCGAGTTAAAAAGTCAGAATTACAAAAAAAAAAGAGTCAGAATTGCAGGATATAATCTCACGAATCACAAAGATACAAACACGCGATTCTGAGAAAAAAAGTCAGAATTGCGAGATTATATCTGAATTTTTTCGTAGAATTGTGAGATATAAACTCCAGTTCTGTGGGAAAAAAACACTATTTTCTCGCAATCGCAAGTTTATATCTCGCAATTCAGATTTTTTTCTCAGAATTGTGTGATATAAACTCGCAATTCTGGCTTTATAACTCACAATTCTGTTTGTGCCACGCAATTCTGAGAAAAAAGTCAGGATTGCGAGATAAAAAGTCGCAATTGCCTTTTTTAAAATTTTTCATTCAGTGTAAGAAACAGGCTTCCATAACCTAACTACATAAACACAAATCTAGTTCTTTCAGCCCCATCTGACAAGCTAGTCTACCAAATATCTTTAGTTTCTACAATGGTTATGATGTGAAACTGCTGAGAGATGAGTATGTTTATTAGTTATTTGTGAAAAACCGGTAAGGAGAGTACTGGACAAAAGTAAATGAAACTTGTGGTGAGACCTAAACAATCATTTGACGATTATGACATGAGTTGCTACTGACAGGGCGGTAGAAGGGCGGCGCCCAAGGTACAGGTCACACCACATGACCGTAAAGTGAGCTCACCTCACACAATTGTGTGTTTTTTGCTCGTTCAACCAGTTTAGAGCGTGACACCACATGAACACACCTTTGCCTCAGGTTATGATCGTCTCCACATCCAGTCAACAAACTTGTCCTTTCTCTCTCAATCTGCTTTGTTTTGAAGGTTGTGGAGGAGTGGCGACTGTTTTAACGTTAGATTACAGACTTGGTAACATCTTTTATTGATAGAAAGTAGTGGGAGGGGAGCTATTATGTAATTGCTAATGTTGATAGTCAGTGAGGTTTGTGTTTGTATTGCATGTCTGGGAGACATGCATCAATTAAGAGGTGTAATTCAGGGGTCCGGATCGCTGTCATGCCTCTGGCTAGAACCCATGCGACTCGCGCTTGTGACGCACAGCAGTGACATTAAAACATCCTTGCTCTATCATCCTAATGCTGTTTCTCTCTCTCCGTTCTGTTTACAAAAATAGCAACCGCCATACAGGGCCAGCAGCTCTGCACACACACACGCTGAAACTGAATGAAGCAAAACAAACACACTCAGCTGTTCGGCACACTGGGCAGCGAGAGGGTGAGGGAGGTTTCGTGTCACTCCCTTCCAAACATCGCCCCACTTCTGTCCTGGTTATGTAATTTCAAGGGTAATAATATGGGACAGAGTGTCCTTGCTGCTCTGGACTTATGAACAAACAGATCAGAGGGGTGATGGAGAGAGAAAAAGAAAGAAAGTATTATCTATCTATCTATCTATCTATCCATCTATCTATCTATCTATCTCACACTCATAGTCTGCTACTGTTCTGGACAGATCAAATTAAATCTGTCTCTGTCTATGTAGATCTATAAAAGGGAGTGAAGAGTAGAAGAAAGAAAAACAAAAGTGTGAATATGTGGGAAAGAAGAGAGGAAGAGAGGTGGGTGTATGTAAGGGGCCTGCAAAGAGGAAAAAAGAGCTGTGTGTTTGGATGATGAATGGCCGGCAGTGTTCGCAGGAAGTGCATGATTACACACAGACGAGATGGTAGAAGCACCAATACAAAGACACATACAGGACAGCCATGGGAACAAACGCTGAAGCTCTGTTACAAAACCTAGTGAGCTCACTATCTAGATTGTATCGTAGACATTGTAGGCGTGCTTTTGATTCTAAGGCTGTTTCAATTGATAGGCATTATGCTGCCTTTTCAGGTACTTTGTTTTGGCTCATTTTATTATATGCATGCATCTGTCTGTCTGTCTGTCTGTCTGTCTGTCTGTCTGTCTGTCTGTCTGTCTGTCTGTCTGTCTATCTATCTATCTATCTATCGTTCTATCTATCTATCTATCTATCTATCTATCTATCTATCTATCTATCGCTCTATCGTTCTATCGTTCTATCTATCTGTCTGTCTGTCTGTCTGTCTGTCTGTCTGTCTGTCTGTCTGTCTGTCTGTCTATCTATCTATCTATCTATCTATCTATCTATCTATCTATCTATCTGTCTGTCTGTCTGTCTGTCTGTCTGTCTGTCTGTCTGTCTGTCTGTCTGTCTGTCTGTCTGTCTGTCTGTCTGTCTGTCCCATAATGCATTGCATCTGTTATCTATCTATCTATCTATCTATCTATCTATCTATCTATCTATCTATCTATCTATCTGTCTATCTGTCTATCTATCTGTCTATCTGTCTATCTGTCTATCTGTCTGTCTGTCTGTCTGTCTGTCTGTCTATTTATCTATCCCATAATGCATTGCAACTGTGATCTATCTATCGGTATGTCTGTCTGTCTGTCTGTCTATCTATCTATCCCATAATGCACTGCAGCTGATTATCTGTCTATCTATCTGTCTGTCTATCTATTTATCTATCCCATAATGCATTGCAACTATGTGATCTATCTATCTATCTATCTATCTGTCTGTCTGTCTGTCTGTCTGTCTGTCTATCTATTTATCTATCCCATAATGCATTGCAACTGTTTATCTATCTATCTATATCTATCTATTTCTATCTATCTATCTATGTATCTATCTATCTGTGTGTCTGCATTTCTATAGTTATATATCCCATAATGCATTGCAATTATGTGATCTGTCTGTCTATCTATCTATCTATCTGTGTGTGTGTGTGTGTCTGTCTGTCTGTCTGTATCTATTTATATATCCCATAATGCATTGCAACTATGTGATCTATCTATCTGTCTGTCTATCTATCTATCCCATAATGCACTGCGGCTATGTTATCTATCTATCTATCTATCTATCTATTTCTATCTATCTATCTATCTATCTATCTATCTATCTATCTATCTATCTATCTATCTATCTATCTATCTATCTATCTGTCTGTCTGTCTGTCTGTCTGTCTGTCTGTCTGTCCCATAATGCATTGCATCTGTTATCTATCTATCTATCTATCTATCTATCTATCTATCTATCTATCTATCTATCTATCTATCTATCTATCTATCTATCTATTTCTATCTATCTATCTATCTATCTGTCTGTCTGTCTGTCTGTCTGTCTATTTATCTATCCCATAATGCATTGCAACTGTGATCTATCTATCGGTATGTCTGTCTGTCTGTCTATCTATCTATCCCATAATGCACTGCAGCTGATTATCTGTCTATCTATCTGTCTGTCTATCTATTTATCTATCCCATAATGCATTGCAACTATGTGATCTATCTATCTATCTATCTATCTATCTATCTATCTGTCTGTCTGTCTGTCTCTGTCTGTCTATCTATTTATCTATCCCATAATGCATTGCAACTGTTTATCTATCTATCTATTTCTATCTATCTATCTATGTATCTATCTATCTGTGTGTCTGCATTTCTATAGTTATATATCCCATAATGCATTGCAATTATGTGATCTGTCTGTCTGTCGTTCTGTCTATCTATCTATCTATCTGTGTGTGTGTGTGTGTGTGTGTCTGTCTGTCTGTCTGTATCTATTTATATATCCCATAATGCATTGCAACTATGTGATCTATCTATCTATCTATCTGTCTGTCTATCTATCTATCCCATAATGCACTGCGGCTATGTTATCTATCTATCTATATATCTGTCTGTCTGTCTCTTAGATTCCATCTCTCTCTCTCTCTCTCTCTCTCTTTCTCTCACGCACACATATGCACACACTCTCACAGTCTGCTACTGTTCTGGACAGATCAAATTAAATCTGACACCCAAGGATGTTTTTCATACATACAGTAGCACCACCCCTCCTCCACGCCACACAAAGACACAAACAAAAACATGCGTTTCCAACACCCTCACCCTTCTCACGCACGCGTGCGTGGATGCATCCACAAACAAACAAACGAATACACACTTAGGCCAGATTTGCAGCTGATGTCAAACAAGGCCAGCAGACCCTCCCCCCCAACAACAGCCCCCACCACAGATTCACTGAAGTCATGCTGGGACAGCATCTGCCGTCACCAATACTTCCACCCCCCGTTCCTTCAAAATCTCCCCTTCTGCTCCGACATCCCCCTCCACCACCTTTTGTTTCCGCTCCACACACATACACACACACAAGGTATCTGGCCTTTTCATTGCCCAATTTGTCCCCTATACAAACTGTCAGTCCATTTCAAAACATACTTATTAGCCATAGTGCTGCTGCATACCCTTACAGTACATACTTTGCGGCTACCATTCTACGTGACGTGTCAGATAGTAATACCATGGTACTTTTTTATATACCATGATATGTAGTCAAAAAAGCACTGTGGTAATAACATGGTGCAGTAATGGTGTCAGATGATTGATAAATAACATTGTACTAGAATGCTTCAAATATTAATTGACTATGGTATTTGCAGTACCATAGTGCATATCCAAAAACATGGGATTATCATGGTGCCATGTCCAATACGTCATGTTAATACTATAGTATCATTTTTTTTAATGACTAAGTATTATGGTAAAAAGTGGCATAGTACTACTGTTGTGCTTTAGATATGTAACATTTACCATGGTATTGGTTGAAGTTCCATGTAAATACCATGTTAAATGGTAAATGTCCAAAATACTATAGTATCAAGATATGGTATCTTTTTTTAATGACTCATGTGCTATTGTACCACTATAGTATTTTGGACATTTACCATTTGCAGTATCATGGTATTTTGGAAGTACCATGTGCTACAATATAAAAACCATGAATTTAAGTACCATTGTATATTTCAAAGTACCATAGTATTACCATCTGATACTATCACAGTACCATGGTACAGTGTGGTACCATGCCTAAAACTCTGTGGTAATACCATGGTATCTTTCAAAATATCATGGTAACACTATGGAGTGTAATTTTGTTGATTCAAAAATACTGTGGTATTGCTATCATGACAGTGTCCGAAAACCATAGCACATTATCAAAATAACATAGCTATGTATATAAAAATAACAAAAACCATGTTAGTACCATGGTGCTTTTTTTGTGAGTCATTTAAAAGATACTATAACATTGTTGTGATGCATTTACTTCAAAGAATACCTTGCTATTACCATAGTACCATGCCCAAAACATGGCAATAACAAGGTCATTTTTAAGTGTATGTTATCACACGTCAAAGAAAAGGCGATCACTCAGTACCCCTTCTTTCCCGCTGCACTGAGCAACTGTTCTTTGTTCCCGGCCTGGCACACATGTCTATTTTTAAAGCGACACCTTCCCATCAGCCCCAATGGGTGGCCCAGGATTTCCTAATTGTGATCAACTTTCAGCCTGAGCTCTTGCTGGAAGGTTCTGCTCTCTGGCTCAGTTTGGGTCTTGTGTGTAAAATCCGCTAGTCTCCTTCGGCATCTGTTGACTTGGCATGTAGCAGGAAATCGCAGCGAGCAGAGCTGCGTAGCCGTAATCTGCTGGCCTCCTGCAGGTCACTAGAGCAGGAGGCTAATGGACGGGATTGTGTGACCCGCTGGACTGCCAAGCACTGTGGGAAACACGTTAAAGAGGGGTTAAAGTCACTGTTGGCTTTAACCTGTATGTCATACATCAGTGCTGTAGTGTTTTGGACACATATGTTCAATTTTTTACAAAAGTGTAAATGTGATGGACACAAGACACACACGAGAAATGACAATATCTCCTCAACGGTTCTTTGATAGTTTGGTTTGGGTAGTTAAAAGGGCGGCGCTTGCTCTGAGCAGGTGTCAAATGAGATAAGAAAACAGGAGATAGAGACAACATGTCATTTTTATAAAATAATTTGACCCCAAAACAAAAACTCTGGCTTTATTACTCACCCTCATGTTGGTTGTTCCTCACAGCAAGAGATGTTCTTCTTCTGCTCTTCTCTATACAGTGAAAGTTAATGGGGGTACTGTATAGCTCCAGAAATGACAAAAAGTATGATAAATGTACTGTAAAAGTGATCGACATGATTCATATTCATGTATCAAGCTAAACATGAACTTTATGGGAGGAACAGAGCACAGTTTTAACTGTTATCTCTTGAAAATACAGTGGCCATCTCCATTGACTTTCATTGTATGGAAAAGAGCAGCGTGAACATTCTCCCAAACATCTGTTTTTGTTTTCCACAGTTCAAAGAAAATCATACTGGTCTGGATCAACATAAGGGTGAGTATAAGATGACCAAATCCTTATTTTTGGGTAAACTACCCATTTAAAGGGTTCCTTAGTGGTTCTTTGCATGACCTTAGGTTCACCTGAGACCATCCTCACTGTTTTTGTCATATAGGGTTCTTGGTAGGGGTGGGCGATTATCCAGTAGAAATTTTGGACTATCGTCTCTATCGTGGTTATGCGCTCACGTGATGTTGCTGTGCTGCATGGTCATAAAAACGTATCGTTTGCACACATTTTTAAGCATTGCGGTTTAAAACCAATTGATTTTAAACCATTGAAATGCAATCAGAAGTGAAAGAGAACTCATTTCACTGTATGCACACACTGTCTGAGAGAATGTTTCTGAGCGCTGTCAGAGAGGCGTGTGCACGTGAAGAGTGCTGAAGTATTGAACGGAGGTATTTTTGTCACTTTATAGGCTTTGAATGCTTAAATACACACACTTGTATGTGTCAAAATGCTCGTCTTTGCAAGTATACTCGTAAACACAGTAATTTAGGTCTTAAGTGAAAGCAAACAGCTGAGAAAGAAAACACAGGTGTAACAGTACATTGGATCCGGGAAGCTCTTAAAATGACAGCGGTCTAATATTCCTGCTGTCAGTCAAACATTTTGATGATATAAAGACCTTATTTAAAGCAAAAATAACTATATCATGATATATGTCATTACTGTGAAATAAAATATCTCATATCGTCCACCCCTAGTTCTTGGGTTGAATTATATGGTTCTTTGGAGAGCAATTGTTCTTGATGTTACATTACAGGCTCTTTGGATTATTGTTTTGGTTTTGAGTTCCTTAAAAGCACTAGAAATATATTTTTTAAGCAGTGGAAAATTGTTCTTACGTGGTTTTTGTCTGTAAAACCCTTTTGCTACTAATCTAACCTTTTTTCACAAAAATATCACATTGAATCATGGTTCTCCTGTGTTTGCCAAGTCAGAAGCAAAAACTGTCTGCTCCTGAATGTTTGGAGTTTCCTCAGCAGCAGTCCAGAGAGAGAAAAAGGTGTCCTTATATTCTCACTGTTTCCATACGGCATATGGTCTTATAATAGGTGGAGCCGCTCGCTGCCTGAACGGAGATCACTTTACTGTATTGTTGCTAAGCACTACAGCACAATGTTTTCTTTGTTTTGACAAAGAGTACTGATAGTTTAAAGGACTTACCACAAAAAGAGTTTCCATATTTCCACCAATAACCAAAGTTTTGCAGTGAGGGACATGATTAGCACAGTTGTGATTCATAAAATTCAGATAGGTATGTTTTCATTTAGTAAATGCATGAATGGAATGAATTACTGTAAAACTATGCATAGTGTTCTAGCGAGCACCGTTGTGTTTATTGTTGTGGCAGCTGCTGTTGGTTACTAAGCCACTTTGACTCTCCAGCATGAAGCTTGTTTTGTCTCCCTAGTAACATTTGCCACACAAAAACACTTATGGTTACGTCAAAACTCCGAAAACCAGTGGTTCCGACCTTGATTTTTGGACTCATTTAGATATAGAGGATTCTGTGACGCCATTACAGCCTGAAGGCAAAGTTCTCAGCAAGGAATATTTACGATAATTATTACTTTTAACGACGAATGGATCTGTAGACGTAAGATTTAATAACTGACAAACTAGAACTATTACCTTGGCTTCATGTCACATTTGCATGTGTCATTTTTAGTGGACTTTTGTGTGAGTGAGTCACTATAAGTAAATAAAAAGTCCTCTGAAGGAACTTTCCCCCAGCCTCTAAACTGAACTTTGACCATTTCAAGGAACTAACAGAGTGAGAAAACGACGGAGGTATTTTTGGCCATGCAAAATTAAATACACTTCCTCTTTTTTTACACACATTCAATGGTCAGGAATTATAAAGAGCTTTTAATGCATTTAAACATTTTATTAGTACAAACCTTCTGTAGTACCAGTTAACCAACTTCCAACTTTCTGATTTGTATAAACCCCAACCCAAAGTATGGAATGTCCTAAATGGTCAAAAAAGGTAAATGCAACTGTATATCTAAAGAGTGTTTCTCACAGCTGTGAAAATATCTTAGAACTGTGACTTTATATCTCATATGATGTTATTTCTTATTTACTTTATTTAAAGTATCTTTATATTTTTTTTACTCTCAGGCTTGCATAGTTTAAAACCTCAGCACATAGTTTTAAATTTGCACCTTAGCAACCACATAGCAACAGCACTTTAGCGACTCCATAGTAACAGCCTAGCAACATACTACAACCATTCAGAACACATTAGTACCTGCATAGCTACATCCTGGCAACAACCCAGAACACCCTTGCATCGGTTTAGCAACCAGTTAGAATCATTGAGAACAGCCTAACAATGACATAGCAACACTCTGGCAACTGCACTTTAGCAAATACAATGTAACATGGTAAAACTACACAGAGTGCCTTAGCAACTGCATAGCAGCACCCTGGCAACCACCCAGAGCACCTTAGCAACTGCTTAGCAACATGTTTGAATGTTAGAATCATTCAGAACACCCTAGCAATGACATAGCAACACCCTAGCAACTGCATAGCAACATGCCAGAACCACTCAGGATACCTTAACAACGGCATAACAATGTTCTGGCAACCACCTAGAACACCCTAGCAAATGCTTAGCAACACGTTTTAATGTTGGAATCATTAAGAACACCCTAGCAACAACAACTGCAACTTAGCAACTCCATAGCAAGTAACATACTACAATCACTCAGACCACATTAGTAACTGCATAGCAACATCCTGGCATAGCAACATCCAAAAACCACACAGAATACCTTAGCAACTGCATAGTAGTGCCTTGGCAACCACCCAGAACACCCTAGCAATGATATAGCAAGACCCTAGAAACTGCACCTTAGTGACTCCATAGCAACAGCCTAGCAATGAACTACAGCCACTCAGAACACATTAGTAACTGAATAGCAACATCCTGGCAACAACCCAGAAGACCTTAGCAACATGTTAGAATGTTGGAATCATTAAGCAACAACATATCAACACCCTAGCAACTGCACCTTAACAACCACATGCTAAAACCACACAGAATACCTTAGCAACTGCATAGCAGTGCCTTGGCAACCACTCAGAACACCCAAGGAACTGTTTAGCAACATGTTAGAATCAGTAAGAATAACTAAGCAATGACATAGCAACAACTGCAACATGCCAAAACCACACAGGACACCTTAGCAAATGCATAGCAACATCCTGGCAACCACCCAGAATAACGAAACAAGTTGTTTTTATGGAGTGAAAAATGTAGTTACAAGAAACAGTGATCACTAGTGTGTGTGTAAATTGCCTGACTAACACAAAATTTCTCACTCTTTTCAGATCTACCTACAGCATGGCTCCAGTTGGAACACATGACCCTCCTGTAGCAACAAAACATGAGAAAGGTACTCTAGCTTTTTTTCTCTTAGCGACCATCTGTCTGCTTTAATTGCCCCAAGCTTCCTTTGCTCTCAACATGCCCCGGCTTGTAGCGTTTGAGGAGACGCCTAAAACGCTCGCACAAGAGGCCTGTTGTCATCACAGAAGCCTCACAGACTGTTTGCTATCAGTTGAGTGGAGTCTATAAAGCTTTCGGAACTGTAATTAAACGCAACCCCACGCCCAACAGGAAACATACATCAATGTGACGTATTGCGCGTGTAGTACGTCTCTGGTCTTCTGGCCTGGTCCAACAAGGTGGACCCTCCCCCCCAACCACAACGACACCCCTTTCCTTCACCATCCCAGGCTGCTCCTGTTTCAGGAAGCCCGGCCCTGTCACTGATCCCATGCTGGCATTTTTCCCAGGATACCCCTCCCCCGATCCCATTTTCCCTCCAATCCTCAATACCCTCCCCCACCCAAACCCTTTTCCCCTCCTGTCCTCTGCCAGTTTCCCAAGATAAACAAAGACTTTAGTTTGTCTGGGCTCCGGCAGGGGTCAAACGGAATGAATAGCGGGGCCATGGCGAGGGCTCTTTCTCTCTTCCCTCCTTGAAAAGATCACTGCCGAATTGTCTTTGTGATTGTGCTCTTGTGGGGGGGGAAGGGCGTTGAGTCATTGTAGACCAGTTTCAAAGTTCTAACTGCTCTGCGGTTACGACTTTTAGTTCCCTGTTTGGTTTTATTGCACACTAGAGCTGGAGTTTCCCTGTTTATTTTTGCAGTCTCACATAAACAGCCTGATCTGAGATAATCCGTGTTACGTGATGCTGTATTTTGGCATCACTTGCCAACCGACCTCAATAAAGAAAACGCTATATGTACAAATTTTGTACATTTTTTGCCTGCAAAATTTTGACCTTTAGTCCAACTTTGCAAAAACTAGGCCGATGTGATTTTAACCGATCTCAATAAAGAAAATACTATACGTACAAACTTTGTCTACTTTTTATCGGTTTTCCTCTTAAAAATAAATGTTCTTTATTGGCATCTATGGTTCCATGAAGAACCATTACATTCACAGAACCTTCCATCGTACAAAAGGTTTAGATTAGATGCTCTTTAAGCTTCTTTTAAAAACTGTTCCGAGAAAGGTTCCTAAATGGTTCTACTGCGAAAACTCTCTTCGGAAACTTCATTTTTAAGAGTGCACAGAAAGAACGTCTGATCTTTTAACTGATGGCAGATGGTTTGCCAGTGTTTTGAAGGCTTCTGATTAGGTTCGGTAATTCCTGCATGCACAAAGCTGATTTGAATGGACAATGACTCCTTTAAGCCATCGCTTGAATATGGGAGAGTTCACGTATTGGTTTGTGAGATTATTCTCTGACTCGTCGCCCATCCCCCCTTAGGGACTTTTGAAGGAATACTGTATGAATACCTTCAAAAATAGGTGGATGAGTAACTTGGAGCATTGTGGAGACTGATGAGATCATTGACAAATTGCTTTGTGGGTCACTCCAGTTGATGTGTCAATGCGGAGATATCCATCTTGCTGAATGAGTGGTCGAAAGATTTCCTGACTTTCTGTTTGCTCTTAACAAAAGAACTGCTGGAGTAGATCTTGTCTCTTCTTGTATCCAGACTGGTGTTTTGTTCAGGCATCTTTCCGCCCTGCTCTTTGGGACTGACCATGTAAAACAGGGATACGGCATGGCTCTTAGCGCACAATAAATCACCTAAACACCTAAAATAGTCCTTGGCATCTTATCTTTATTGCTTGAGAGTCTCTTTTTGTTGCTCAGTGTATCCTAAATGCTTTGCAAAGCAAGCCAAGCTGGGGATTTGGCACTAAGCATTGAACTTTGGTTTGATATTACTTTTCTAAATGGTCACACTGTTCACTTTTGCCTGGCCTATGATGAAATAGACAAAAAAAGTATATTTAAGTGGTGGTATGAGATCGGAAAGTGAGTTTAAATGCTCCGTTCTAGTCGAGCTACAGACGTTTACGAGTAGTCAAGTTGTCTAAGTAAACATGACACTATGCACAATCGAATATTTGCCTAACAAATAGGTGCAGTCACATTTACTGTGAATTTTCACGGGTAAAATCCAGCCATTTCATTAGGAATCCACGTAGTCAGGAATTTCTACTAAAGATTTCCGCAAACACATTTCGCATTGGGTTCAAGTTGGTCACAAAGTTTTGCTGCATGCTTTGAAAGTGACATCTGTGTGAATAGTGCTTCATTCATCACTGCACTTGAAAATGGACAACTGAAAATTTTGACCTTTTAGTCTGACTTTGTGAAAAGTAAATAAAGACATTATTGTTTTAGTCCAACTAAAATAGCTACTGTACACACATATATATATATATATATATATATATATATATATATATATATATATATATATATATATATATATATATGCATATATAATTCTTTTTTTTTTTCAGAAAATGTAAAACAAAAAATCTTGTTGTTGCATTGTCATTTTGCATGAATCTGAGCTGACATGCCATTATCTGATCATTTAACAAAACTGTAATCAGACCAACGTTCCCGCTAAATTTCTCAGCTTTTGACTCAACATTCCAGACCCACATGCTCTCCTACTGCACATCAGCAGGAAACGTTTTCACAACTTTACTCTTTTCCTCCCGCCCCCCACCCCCTTTCCTTCCAGGACAGAAGAATGCAGGAGCGAGAGGCCAGTCAGGAGAGGACAGCTGCATGTGTTTAAGCATGGTTTGTGAAACAGCCAGTGATGTTGCATCACATGCGGCAAACATTTTCAGACTATATATTGATTTTTAGACATTTTTAGATCTATATGTTGATTTTGGATCAATGTCAGTGATAACGTGAGCTATTACGCTATTAAAGGACCTACAGAAATTTGAGAAAAAATCCACCGCAGCCACTTCAGGCCACTCGTCATCCGCTCCAACTCTGTTACTCTTCTATGCTCGTGTGGTCAGCTGACTCGACAACAGCCAGGATTTGAATGACCCACATTTCTCAAACGAGCAGGGCGAGAAAGCAGCTTTACTCATGCCTTCTGGTCTTTCTCAAGGGAATGTATCTATCAATAGCTACTCGTGTCTGTGTGAAAGAATGCGGCCGCACCGGGCATCAAGCTGGTTCTGCTGGAGTTAACGTCATAGATGTTTTTCTTAAATGTTACTTACACTAAAAAGTTGAACGTTGGATATCCTTGAAATATTTTTCTACCTGATCCGACCCTTAAAAATCACTTTCCCCCTCATACAATCAGTGACTTTAAGCTTTCAAGTTATTTGTGACTGTTGAAGGGTTTTAAAATCATTTTATCGAGATTGCAGTTCAGTTTTAAAATAATATGCAGTATATTATAATTTACAAGATGTTATATTTATATGCTAAGTTACATTTAAATGATTATATATTTTGTATAAAAATACACTATACCATTCAAAAGTTGGGTCAGTTTGTTTTTCCTTTTTGAAAGAGATCAATACTTTTGTTCAGCAAGGATGTTAAATTGATACAAACTGATAACAGAGACTTACACTGTTACAAAAGATTTCTGTTTTGAAGAAATGCTGTTCTTTTTAGTTTTTTATTCTGAAAAAGTATCACAGGTTCCTAAAAACTATTAGGCAACACATCTGTTTACAGCACTGGTAATAAATCAGCATATTTCAGCAATTTCTGAAGGATCATGTGACACTGAAGACTGGAGTAATGATGCTGGAAATTCAGCTTTGCCATCGCAGGAATAAATTATATTTTAATGTATATTCAAATAGAAAACTGTTACTTAGAATTGTAATAATATTTCACAATGTTAATGTTTTTACTGTATTTTTTATCAAATAAATGCAGCTTTGGTGAGCAGAAGAGACTTCTTTCAAAAACATTTCAAATCTTTCTGATCCCATACTTTTGAACGGTAGTGTATATTTCAGATAATTAAATATTTATATAAGTCATAATAACCATAACTATTGTACACTCACAAAAAAAATGAGTATCACTAAATATGACTTAGAAATGACATTTTAAAATTTCCTGATGTAGTTATGTCATTTTTATGATTCTTTTGACCTGGATGCTCCTTTTGTATTTGAACTTATATAAGATAAACTGATTTTGTGTGTGTGCGTGTGCATATTACAAGACAGGCTCATACGCTCCCCTCAGTGAATGCATTCTTGCCTAGTGAATTAAATACATTTCTCATAATTACTCACATAAAATGAAACATTTTTGAGCATAGAGCCTTTTATTAATTGTAAATTATGAATCATATCGCCTCTATTAATAATGTAAGACTGCTCTTGTGATGTTTCTACATGAAGAAAAGGTTGAGAAGTCAATGATTCTATTATGACTGTTCTCTCTTGTAGGAAAAGGCATTTCATGTTGAATTGCCTGGGACCAAAGACAGACCCTGGGAGAAGAGACAGCAGTCTGCGCTGAAACTGAACCCTGCATACCGCACATGCTTCAGGGGCACAATAGCTCGCTTTACAGCATGCAGTAAAAATGGCCTGGAAGCGATGCAGTGGAACAGCAGCTGAACATTCTTGTTCTTCTCAAACTTGTTGGATCACTTTGGTCCAAATAGTTTTGTTTGGAGAAGCTGCATTTTAAATACTAACGCTAAATAGTTTTTCATTGACTCTTATATTCAAAATGAAGTGTGTGAAATATGGTTCTCACAGTTTCTGACCAAAGAACTTCCAAGAGCTTCATAAATTTTCATTTGCGAATAGTTCTATGTAATTTAAAAATATACAGAATTCAGAAATTTAAAAATTGAATTCAGGCTATATAATTGGGACACTTCTGAATCAACCTTGTATATGTAGCCTATGTATATATCACAAACTGCAATTTTTGACAATGAAGTAGTGTTATATACTATTTATATGGTAATTATTAGCATTTAATCATTGTAATCTGCTATTTAAAATTATTTTAAAGTTCTATCACCGTGGGAACCTTGAAAGCAGCATTGGGCTGCAATTTTAAAAATTCCAAAAAAAAAGAGAAAAAAAGCTGACATTTGAAAAAAGGTGGATGAGGTGTCATTCTGAGTCATGTGAGTCACGTTTTCAGCGTTTCCACTCGAGAACAGAAAGCACAGAAACAATCGGTGTCATTTCACATTTTTTTAATACGTGAGCACCACGTAAATTGTCATGATACCAAAATACATAGATTCAGAATGCGACAAACAATATATACACACTCGAATATTACAAAATGTACAGGTCTTTTTAAAACAAAGACGTTAAAACAGTGGCCTAAACCTCGTACAGTCAAATTTGGTGTGATCGACCCTGAATCGGTTCAGTGACAATGTAACATTGACCTTCATGACACATTTGCATATGTTGTAATACCACTCGCTCACATGGCTTTAAAATGTCTGAGAGTTCAACACTTCAAGGACTGTAGTAGATCCCAAGTAGTAGCACCAGCATTCAGATACCTCCTTCACTAGAAAGGCATGCCCGGACATCTTACAGGCCAAACTGAGCTCGTACTTTGGTAGCACCACTCATGCTTGCTGGGAAGTCCCACACTACGATGTTGGGCCTGAGCACGTGTTACCAATGCGCTCAGATCAACCCGGATAAGAAGTACAGTGCCGTGCAATACAGTTATTAGAAAGCTACTATCGCTGTACTCCAAGGGTTAAGGTTCTTCAACATTTGGTCGCAGCAGATTTGTCCACTATCCTCTGCTTCAGACTCAGGTTTAGCACCGTCTTTGCTGAGAAGTCCTGAGAAACTGGAACCAAATATCGTAATGAGGTTGGACACGTTACTTGTGTCCATTTCCTCGGCTTCCTCGTCCTCTTTAGCATTTGAGGAGGCAACTTTGGTCCTTTTTTGAGGCAAATCGCCACTTTCCGTCTTCTCGGCGCTTCTTTTCCTGTTTGAACAAACGTGCGTTTTGGGTGGTTGATGTGATTCCCCGTCCGCTTCAGGCGATGAGTCGCTTTCTGCTACTGTACTGACTGAGGGACTCTCCTTGGGTTCGTCAATGGTTTCCGGCGGTGTTTCAGATGAAACCTTTGCCACAGAGTCCAACGAAGAGTTTTGCTTTTGCTCTTGTTGTAAAGTGGAAGTACAATCCGCCTGGTCTGATTTCACTTCATCGTCGTTTTCGCGATATTCCCGCTCTTTCTCGGGCCGCTCGTTCTGTTGAGGTTCCTCAGAGCTCTCTATTCGGTCACATTCCGTTGTAGAGGGAGGGAATTTCTCCCGCTCCGAGTCCGTAATGTCCCATTCGTTCCCTTCGCGCTCGCTCTGAGCAGCGTTCAGGCACGCGCCGCTGTAGTAGTCGCTCAGATAGACCTGACGCGCGCTGCGGAGGACCAGCGAAACCAAGAGGTTTTTATGCAGTTTAATGCCGCCTCGTTGAACGCGTGAGTTGTAGATTTTCCCTAAGGAAATGCTCATAATCCGATGGGCTTCCACTTTGTATTCCATGGCTGGAATCGATACGGTCAAGTTCACAGAGGTGCAAAGTTCGCCGGGCGTTCCGCGTTTGATTTCCTCTCAGGATTCTCCTCAAACCGCTGCTGCGAATTGGCCACCGACGCGGAAACGCGTTAATAAATAACGTCCAAGTAGTTTTTTTTCTCCCTCCTGTAGATCAAATCGTCCCGTATTTTGTTGACACAATCCTCATTATCATTCACAAAATACAATATTTGTGTTATAGGGTGAGTGTAGGAGTTTTGAATACCTCGCACATTCTCTCCAGCACCCAACAATGGTCTAGGGAGGAATGAGACCGTTTCTATTTTTAACTCGCTTTTATACTTCAGCGTCAGCGGCTACACTAGCCAATCACGTCTCGAGTTGCGTTCTGCCTGCGGCGTGAATCACACCCCGCCAAATAGGCGATGACCAATGGGAGAGCTCCGTGGCGATGAGTCATATTTAAATACTAACGTGGGAGAACTGTTTAAAGGGATAGAATTGTTTTCAAGCTAAAATAGCAGATATTTTTACAACTCGCTGTGTTTGTTCAGCTATTTTGATTTATAAAACCAAGACGAACTATATTTAAAACACAACATCGTTTTTGTAAGCAAACAGAAACGAATAACAAGCCAAAATCGACACATACGAGATGTTTTTACAGATTATGTAGCATATTTAGGGTAGGCTCCTTGTTTTATATATTTGGTTTCTAAACGTAAGACATTAAATCTCCACGTTCCTGTATTATTGTTATTATTTTGTACACGGTTTCCGCATAACAGCTCATCTCGTTCTGTTTTCAGAAAAACTGGTACTTCCCCTTTAATTTTTTCAACTGACTTCCTCGACTGATGTAATGGTTTGTCTGCTACAGTCGTGTCACATGACTCTATTGTGCAAATCCATTGCGGTGTCTGGGCAAATGTGAATGGAGCTGTTAGTGGGGGGAAGGGCAATGTTTTGTTTGAAGAAACAGTTAGCTGCTACTCATGAACGACAATGAATAGTGTGGGAGATTTGACCCTGTACTGATGATAAGGCGATGCTTTCGTTATTTATATGCCTTTAAAAAAAAAAAAAAAGCAATCCGTGTGTTTTGGTTTGTGAGTTCGCCTGCATTAAGATGTGGGTCATAAACAAACCTGACAGGAAGAGCGCGCTATGACGTAAGACACTTTCAGAGATTGTTTATCTAAATATAAACCATCACAGTCATCATGGCTACCGCAAAATGTCTATGCTACTGCGTCGAGCCGTATTTCAGATTAAGAATGTATTATTGATAGACAAGAAGGAATGGAATGAAGCCATAATTCTGTTATTTAAATCAGAATCCTGCACAAGGTCTATATAAAATAATGTAGGTAGGCTATCCTTATCCAGTCCCAGCTTTTCAATTGCAGGTCTGCTTGTTGATGGGACACTGGCAACTGATACTATAAATTAAACCAGAGTTCAATAATTTATGCAGCTTTACTTACTAAACTGAGCTGAAGTGTTTCCAGCTGTTTAGCTGGTTTTACATCATACACAACGTCCGCTTACCAGTGGATAGCACTGGTGTAGATAGTCAGCTAATGAGAAGGCAGTGTGCTGTGTTGAATAATGTATGAAGCACTGTTTTAGTAGGCAGACCAGGCGCAAAGCTACGTTTATTAAGAGAAAACAGTGGCAGACTCATATCTGTGGCCTATTATTTTAGATTATTTCATTAAAATATTATTATTATTGTTGTTATTAATCTATTTTAATTTAAAAAAAAAAAACATTGGGCGTGGGGCGGGGGGGATAGATTGGAGGTGTTTAATTCATGTAATGTATTAAGGTAAATTCTAGAGTTCAAGTAAAAAAGAAGAAGAAATAGTACACTGGTGGCACCATAGTACAATACAGTATCAGCTGGTAATACCTGGTTACTTTCATATATACTATTGTACCGTGTGAGAAAATGTATATTAAAAAAATAATAATTTTTTTAGACATCTGCCATGATACAACCATGGTATTTTTGAAAGTAATATACATTTTTGAATATGAAATACCATGATACAAAGCGGTATCACCATCAGATATCATCACAATACCATGGTATTACCACAGTACTTGTAAAAATATTCATAATATTCATGATTTATTATTAAATTATTAATATTTTTACATTACATTTTAAATCAATTTAATTTAAATTAATAATTAAAATAATTATTATTATTATATAGAAGTTTACACTATCAATATCAAATAATAATAATCAATTTATGATTATTATGATTAATAATAGTCAATTTATTGCCTTACATGCTATAGAGTTAGAGATTTTTATTATTATTCATAACAATAATAATATAATGTTCCATAATAGTGTATAATATACTGTAATTATTCAGTTATAACAGAATAAAGTAATATTGACTCTGTGTGTGTGTGTGTTTATTACAATTGCTTGTATGCAGATTTGAACATATCTGTGCCATCTGTGGCAATATTGCTTTGTTCTTTTACTGCAACAAACCAAAACAACCCACGCAGAGCACGCCGGTGTTTGTTTACCGGGAAGCTGTGTGTGTGTGTGTGTGTGTGTGTGTGTGTGTGTGTCTAGAAGCTGAAGGACCCGGATGTGATTCCGCCGAGCAATGGCGGCTGAGCGGATCCGGGCTCCGTCCCACATGTAAACAACACATTAAGCGCTCTCCTTTGTTTAAGAAAAGCAAAACCAGCCGCGATCAGGAGCATGAGATTATTGCACAAGAGTCGACTCATCTGAGCACCAAAATGTCAATGGAAGATCCGTTTTTCGTGGTGAAAGGGTGAGTTTATGGCTTAGATCGGTAACTGTGGGCGAATATCGGGTAACTTAACGTCAACTTAGAAAGGAGAAAGCGAATTATTAGCTCAAAAGTTTTTTCTTATGATTAAACTTTTCTGATTACGTTACCAATGTTAGTATTGCGCACGAACGCTTTGGGAGGTCGTGTGTGTCACTAAGCTTAAAACAGCTGTTTCATCCAGATCGTTATCATGTTGCCATGGCAACCGTTATTATCGATTTTCCCACCATTATATCATGCCATTAATCGATATCTGTGTCGTTTTCCTTTGAAGTGGTATTGTTGTGTGGTACCAGACATCTGCTCTTTGATATGTTACACTTACGAATATGTAATATGGTATACTTGGAAGTACCTTGGCTTGGATAGTATCATAATAGTACCATGCTATTTCCCAGTGATATCTTCACTGTACCATGATACATGTCCAAAAACGTGGAATTTTACATTTTTTGTTTTTTTGGACTTGTACCATGGTATATTTGGAAATGAATGCCATGGTGTAAGTCAAAGTACCATGGCACATGTCCAAAAACATGGAATTTAAAAAAATAATTGGGAATTGTACCATAGTACATGTCTAAAATCATGCTTTTTGAAGATGTACCTTGGTATACTCGGACGTACCTTGGAATGTCTTGTGAATACAATGGTATAAATCAAAGTGCTATGGTATTTTCATGTGATACCATCACTGTGCCACGGTACATGTCCATAATCAGGATATTATCATGGTACAAGAAGTACTCTGTAATACTGTAGTGTTTATATTTATGTCAAGCATAACATTTGCATTGTCATCGTTCAAATACTGTTGGGTTCCTCACTTTATAAAAAGGTTTAATGGATTGCTTTTCATTAGAGAGGTGCAGAAGGCTGTGAACACAGCTCAGGGGCTTCATCAGAGATGGATGGAGCTACAACAGGACCCGGGTGGAGCCAGTAAGGAGGAGGTGGACTGGACCACCAATGAGCTGAGGAACAGTTTGAGGTCCATTGAATGGGACTTGGAGGACTTGGATGAGACTATCAATATCCTTTTGTTTCTGGTAGCCTATGTTTGGACTTGAAATGGTTCAGGTGTTTATATGTTGTAGCCTTAACCTTGTCTTTAAGTATTGTGGAGGCTAATCCAAAGAAGTTCAATCTCGATGCGATGGAGCTGGCCAAGAGGAAAGCCTTCATCACTAACACAAGGCAAACAGTCAGGGTGAGCAGATTTGAGAGACTTACACACATCTGCCCCAATGGCACATGAATATCTCTAATTGATTTTCATTTTACAGGAGATGAAAGACCACATGGCTAGTCCGATGGCAATTACAGTGTCCGAGAGGAAAAATCGACAGGTTTGTACTCAAACTATGAAAGTAGGAGCCAGATTATGATTTGACAGTTTGCATATCACCTCATGACAATTTATGATCTTGTATTAGACTTTAATGGGTGATGGTGGATCTCGTGGCCCAATCTGGCAACCCAATGCAGATAAGTACACCAGACTGGACCGGGAGCTGCAGACGGCAAACTCACAGTTCATTGAGGAACAACAGACCCAGCAACAGGTACGTCAATACATCAGTTATTATCACAATTAAGAGGTGATTATCGCATGATTAGCATATTGTACCATATTTCTGAGCACTTATCAGAACAGTGCGTTTTATTTGTGTACATTGCAGCTCATAGCAGATCAGCAGGATGAGCAGCTGGAGTTGGTGTCGGGAACTATTGGTGTCTTGAAGAACATGTCCCAAAGGATCGGCCAAGAGTTGGATGAGCAAGCTGTGTAAGTCACTTTGAAACTGGTGAAGTTAGGTAGGAAATCTTTGTGTGCATATATGTGTATGTATGCATTTATGTCATTTAATTTAATTATATAATTTTTTGTTCATGGAAAAATATGTATATCATTTATAGATTATTATTTCTTTTTTAAATTACATGTCATTTGAAAACAGGATCTTTAAATAGTAAAAATTATGCATTTTTAATGGAGAAATTACATATATTTACATGATTTTATATCATATATACACACACACACACATATATTATTTAATTAAAATGATCATTATTTTAATTAATTATAGTTATATATTAATGATTTGTTTATATAAATAATATATACGCATACATATATACACATTTTATTTATACAGTTTTTGAATAATAATTGCTATATACATCTTTCTTTTTCAAAATGCTTTTATATATTCTTAATTTATTATTCATTTTTATTAATTACAAACCAGCACACAATGCGAACCATGAAAAACTGCATATATATGTATGTATGTGTATATATATATATATATATATATATATATATATATTAGTACTTGTACATCATTTATATATAATTTTAATTTAACTGTTTTCTCTAATTATTTTTAAAATAATTTGTTTGTAGTAATATATATATATATATATATATATATATATATATATATATATATATATATTAGTAATATAGTTTATTATTTTTCATCAATTACAAACCAGAGCACAAAGTAGTACATGAGAAATTGACCTGCTTTTGGCGTGAATCAGTTTGTCTAGTCGGTGCGCGTGAGATAACAGACCTCAAAACTTTGTTTCGATTCTGACTGTGTGTCTGGCCTATTTTCAGAATGCTGGACGATTTTTCACATGAGATGGACAGCACTCATTCCAGACTGGATAACGTGATGAAGAAGCTGGCTAAAGTTTCTCACATGACCAGCGGTGAGCAATACAGCAGCGGAAGAGCAGACATGCTTCATTTACAGTCTCACATGGTTAAAAGCAGTCAGAGAATACTTTCAGCAGTCGTTCAACTGAAATCTCTTATTTGAATATTTAACATCCTATCTGACAGCAATTACTTTTGTTTAGTTTTATTACAGTTAAAATATTATGCTGACTGTTTTTATGTAAAGCCAAAACTGGGTCATGGTTCATAAAGTTGGCACTCTGTTTACTACTCCTCGACTTCCTGTTGAAGTTAAAGGTGATTGGCTGCGACGCCCCTTATACGGCAAAGCATTAACAGGAAGTCAAACTTCCGGACCTTTTCATAGGAAACATTTGGTTGAGAGACCAAGAATTAAATCTGAACTTCTCCTGAAAGTTGTGGGAATGTTTTAAAAACATTTAGCTATACGGATTAGCTGTTAAAAACACTGTTGAACCGAATTATGAGTGTTTTAACCTGTTATATTCTCACTTGACCCTGCAGATCGCCGACAGTGGTGCGCTATCGGTATTCTTCTGGCCATCCTGTTTGTCGTGATCATCCTCTTAATTGTTCTGTGAACCGCACTCCTCCGTCCTCAGCCTCTACAGTTCTCCCGCCTGCGAACAGTCGCTCCAGCGAAGGTGCTTTGGAGACAAACAAACCCTTTCTCCATCTTTAGTCCATGATACAGTAGAACGCTGCTGCTTTGTACCTTTTTGCTTTCTTATAAACATCCTAGACTGAAAACAAATGGGTAACACGGTTTGTAAAACAAGGGCTGTTTTTTCGCAAGCGCATTTTCGGTTTGGCGATAATACGGTCTGAATGGTTTCGTACAAGTTGTCATAATCCAGGGTAAATCATTTCTTTCCAATGGACCATGACTTTTAATGCTTAAAGGGATAGTTCGCCCAAAAATGAAGTTACCCCATGATTTACTCACCCTCAAGCCATTCTAGGTGTTTATGACTTTCTTCTTTCATACGAACACAATTGGAGTTATATTAAAAAATGTCCTGGCTCTTCCAAGCTTTATAATGGTTTTTAATGGGAAATTGAAAGCCAAAAAAGTGCATCCATCCATCATAAAATGTGCTCCACACAGCTCCAGGGGGTGAATAAAGGCCTTTTAAAGCGAATCGATGCGTTTGTATAAGAAAAATATCTATATTTAAAACTTATAAACTGTAATCTCTAGCTTTTGCTAACTGTGGTACACGTTCCAGTGGATGGCGTCGGCGTAGCGTAAGCTCCGGTGAGAAGCGACGAACACGGAAGCGCGGAGGAGAGAGCAAAACAAAACACCAGTCACTAATTAGAAGTACAAAATGAGGATTTGTAAAGAAAAATGTCGGAGGATTTTGACAAAACTTGGTTCTCTCGAGACTAGGATATTCTCACCGGAGCTTACGCTACACCTACGTTTTCTACAGTTTTGGACAAATATGGATATTTTTCTTGCACAAATGCATCGCTTCACTTCAGAAGGCCTTTATTAACCCCCCGGACCCGTGTTGAGACTTTTTATGATGGATGGATGCACTTTTTTTTTGTTGACCTTCAAAATCTCATCCCCCATTCACTGCAGTTACAAAGCTTGGAAGAGCCAGGACATTTTTTTTTATTACAACTCTGATTGCATTCATCTGAAAGAAGAAAGTCATGTACACCTAGTATGGCCCGAGGGTGAGTAAATCATGGGGTAATTTTCATTTTTGGGTGAACTACCCTTTAAACAGCTAAAAGAATCAAGTGCGACTAGAAAATACTGCTGACGTTATTTCCTGTGCACTGCTTTAATAGTCGGTTTAGACCACTGTAAATAATCAACACTAACTACTAATTTACTAAACACTGGAGTTTAACAAACCAGATACTGTTTAAGCGGGTATGTTACTGATCATACTAATGCGAAAGAGTTATTTACTGTCTAAGTGTTTATTTCTGTGTGCTTTGTTTACTTTTTTTTTACATTTGAGTTATCGATAGTCAGTTACTAGTGAGATTTATTCACACGCACTGTGGTTTGTTTCTTTGAACTGAATGGAATTGTGTTTTTAACGGAAACGTTGATGTTAAACGCTCCGGATAACTGCTTACAAGTCTTTAAATAATAGGTTAACAATTCAAATATTAACAAAGAAATTGTGCTTTAGTAAGCATTAAATATGTGAATTGCGTGACAATTGGTTATTAATCTGTAGAAAGTCTGAAAACGGATCACTTCTGATGGAAGTGAAGTTTTGGACCAAATATATTTTAGTATAAAAGCTAAATTTGAGAACTAATGGTTAAAGAAATAGTTGACCCAAAAATGAAAATTTGCTGAAAATGCGCTCACCCTCGGGCCGTCCAGGGGTGCGTTTCCCAAAAGCATCGTTAGCTAACTATGGTCGTTAGTTCCATTGAACTCTATTGGTAACGACGGAACTTGCGACCATAGTTGTTTTTGGGAAACGCACCCCAGGATGTTGATGAGTTTGTTTCTTCATCAGAACAGATTTGGAGAAATTTAGCTTTACATCACTTGCTCACCAATGGATCCATTGCAGTGAATGGGTGCCGTCAGAATGAGAGTCCAAACAGCTGATAAAAACATACAATAATCCACACCACTCCAGTCCACTATTAATGGCTTTAACGGTCAGTACATTTTCAGCTCATTTTTATTTTTGAGTGAACTATTCCTTAGTTATAGGTCACTATTTAGCCAGTGCCTTAGCACAGATGAGGGTGAAGTTACATTTCATTTTAGAAAGCCAGGCACTTGTGACAAAACGTTAGGTTGCGTTTCGCATTCTTAAACTGCTCAGCGAAGTTGTTCGTCCAGTATTTAAAATATATATGTTTTCGCAAACTGATGGTTTGCGGTGTATTTCCACTGCTAACTCAAATGGAAACGTATGAAGCAGCGGTCACTAAAATGAAAATCATCGTATTTGTTGTCTTTCGACAGCACAACACTACATATTCTGTGAAAAATATCTTACTGGATATTTGTATTGTTTTTGTTTTGTTTGTATGTTGTTTTAATAATCTTATGGGTAAATCACACAAAGAAATGTTGTATTTCACCCCAAAATCCAAAAAAAAAAAAGTATGAAGCCTTTTTCCCTGCATTATTATACAACATTATTTCCATGCCAGTTAAGCACATTTGTCATTACTGTAATGTGAAAAATCATGATTTTTATGTAATATAGTAATAAAAGTAATCTTGTCTGGGCACAATAATTTTAAATACAATTAAAAAAAAAAATTTAATTTAATTTAATACATTAAATATTACATATTTGTCTTGTAATTTAATATATATATTTCACATTACAGTAATGAGGATTGATAAATTGTGCCCAATCATGAAAATAATGTCATAATGCAGTGTTTTTATTTCTCAGACATTTCCGTCGGCCCATATAATAGTGTTCAGCTGATTCTGACTGCCCTCGGTCACATGATACAGGAGGTCAACACTGATTGGTTCGAAGTATGACTGAATCGATTATGCAATTTTAACGATACAAATAAAATGATACAATTGCACAATTATATCACTGTTGTTGAGTCGCAGTGACGGAGCGGAGAGATCAAGGTAGTGAACGGGCTCATAGACAATGTTCTTCCTGACAACCTGACAATGTTCATGTTGTGTGAATTTCAGTTGTACATGTTCGTTTGTGATGTTTGTTTGCTCCCGAAGAGAATGGCAGAAATTTGTAGTTTTTTTTTTTTTTTTTAGCACTCGTTGTTTCTCCATCTCCCTCAGAAAACTTTGTCAAACCTTCCCATGTACCCACAACCCCTCAGTTTGTCACTGTGTGAAGCTCTGAGCCCCATTAAAAACAATTCATTGAAAGATGGTGTCGGATTGAATTCCTGTCAATGTGAGGATATAAAAGGAATGTAAATACAAATTAAAAATTATCAATAAAAATATATGAATTTATGTAAAAACATGTAAAATATATTATGTAAATGTACTCATTTTTGATTTGTGTATTAAAAATAATTTATATTGTTTTTAAAATGTACAAATATAACATTTATTTATTTTTAATATTTAAAAGAAATTCTGTATTATGAATATACAAAAGATATAAAAATTCATATAAAAATATTAAATATATTTTATATTGTTAAAAGATCATTTTAATATTTAAAAAATTATTGTAAATTATATTCTTAAGAAGTATTACTTTATAATATGTATTATATCACATATGATTTGTTTAAAAATCTTTATTAATTTATTTATAAAAAGGTTTTAAAAACAATGAAAATAAACATAGATACATATTTTAAAATTCTTTTAATATTTAAAAGGAAATTGTGAATTTAAAGAAAAATGTGTAAAGTATGTTATAGAAATGAATTATTTTTATTCTATGACTTATGTATTATATTTATATAATAATTATAAAATGTAAATTATTACATTATATATTTTTAATTAATTTATTATTAATAAGAAAATAAATGTAAAGTTCATTTAAAAATGATTAATTAGTTTTTTTGTACAGTCTGAAGAGAGACATTTCTAGAGCTTAATGTGTATTGATCCTGAGTCATCCTCTGAGCGATGTTGTGGTTAGATCAGAATATCAGCGTTGATGATTGTGTTGATGCTGAGCGTTGGTCTCTATTGATCCTCTAATCCAGCAGAGAGGGCCGTTCACCCTGGTCTTATGACAGGTGGCGTCTTTCTCCTCTGCCTCCCCTTCCTCCCTCTTTTGTCTGGCTCAGTAATGATTAGAGATCAACACCTGAGTCCCACACACACTGAACGCAGCCAAACCATCAGGACCGGAACTATTATAGAGGTCATGTTTATAGAGAAACAACATCTGTGGACCAAATTTTATTGTTACAGTATTATGAAAATGAAAATATTTTTTATATTTATTCATTTTCCATTTTAATATTATAAATATAGAATTGATCCTATGATATGATCTACTTTTGCATGTTTTAGCAGTAATATACTAAAATAATAATAATTAAATATTTAATACTATGTTTGCATATGTAGTGTTAAATATGTACTGCTCATTTATAATAATAATAATAAAATGTAAAATGTTTTCAATTGTGTATATACAGTGTTGAAATAATGTTATAGCATTGTTTTAGTTTTATATTTGCATATTATTTTAAAACTTATCATAAAACGTTTTTGTATACTGTATTGTATATATTTTATAGATGTTTTTATATATTATAATTGTAATTTTCATATTTGTGGACCAAATTGTGAAATATGTAAGTAATATTTATATTTATATAATTATATTTTTAGTGCTGTCAAATGAATAATTGCGATTAATTAGAAGTTTTTGTTTACATAATATATGTGTGGCTTCTGTGTATATTTATTATGTATATAAATTCATATTTTAAAAATATTTACTTGTCTGTATTTATATTCATATAATTTATAATATATTATAAATAAATATATTTAATATATAAATAACATTTTTCTGAAATATATACATGCATGTATGTATATTTATATATACATAAATATACACAGCACATACATTATGTAAACAAAAACTTTTATTTTGGATGCGATTAATCGCGGTTAATCATTTGACAGCACTAATATTTTTTTATAATATATATATATTTTAAATAATAAATTTGACATTTTAAAAGAAATATATTTTAAATAATATATGATACACCCAAGCATGAAATGTGGTGTTAAATATGTACTGGCTATTTAATATAATAATAACATGTAAATATGTTTTTACATGTATATAGTACAGCATTATAATTAATATTACAGAATGTATATTATATTATTTTTGCTTAGAATCTAAATGTTAATTCTGTAATAATCAGAATTCTGTTAATTTAGATTTATAATTTTGCATATCTATTATGATTATTATTTTGTTCTTTTAATGTATTTTATATTAATATCAGTATTATATATGTTTATGCAAAGTAAAGCATTTATAGGATTAATGTTGCAACATTTATGCATTTAATATTTTAATATATTATTTTATATCAAATAAATATACAAATATTTTTGGCATATGTAGTACAAAATATTTACAGCAATTTTTATTTGAATATTCATCAAGGAGAACTGTAGTACATAAACTATAATGTTTGGCTCAAAATAGTGGTGATATTTGTGGCTAAAACTGGCTCTACATAGCTGGAGTGCTTCTAATGATGGATTTACAGAGGCCGTGTGTGTGGCAGGGAGGCAGCAGGTGCAGGATGCAGGTTCGGTGTTGGGCTCCTTTATCCCGCAGTAAGTGGAGGGGACAGCTGAGCTCTCGTACCCGTGGGGAGGTGGAGGTGGAGGTGGGGGCGGGGAAGAGACACACTCCTCCGCCAGCTGAGCTCATTAGCATCGCTACACACAAACACAACATCAACCCGCACTTGAGAGCAGCTATCATGTTTATGAGAGTACAAAACGACTATAAACCTACCCGGAGTCCTGTTAAACAGCTGTCACGGACAATCGCGAGCTTTTCTTCTAGTTATCGGTGACAGCTATGAATATTGGGTAATGAAGGGTATAATTGCTTAAAGATGAAGCCTGTAAATGCATATAAGCATCTATAACGACATGAATGAGATTGTGCAGCTTGGTTAGAAGATTTTTTTATTCGTTTTGTAAGTGTTCTGACTTAATAAATGCATGCATTTGATTGTTTTGTGTGTGTTTTCAATGTCGTGACCAGGATGGAATCAATCATTGTCTAATCAATAGAGGAGGACAGGCGAGATTATTGACCTGAACTCGTGCCACACCAAGACCCTCAAACATGTCTGTAAGCTCCTCCTGCTTGTGTCATTTTGCCATTGTAAACCCCAATCCTGCACTCTTAGGGGCCATTCACACAGATCATATATTTGCGTTGAAAAACGTGAAACATGAGTAGTGAAATGGGAAAAATACGCAAGGTATTGAGACTCGGTTATTAAAATTGAACTTGTTTTAACGTTTGTGTGATGTTTTTAGAACACTACGTTTTTAAAAAACAGTGCAATGGAAAAGCAGCGCAGTTGGATGCAAAAAACACGTTCTATTTCAACCGCCCCGTACCGGTAAGATGCAGAGCGTGTTTTTGCATTTAAAAGTGCAAGACAGGGCAGTGGAATAAAAAACGCAATGACTATAGACGTTTTTTCTTCTTTTTTTTATAAAAAGTATAAAAAATTTTAATGCAGTGTGAGCGCAACTGTTAAAGACAAAAGTTTAGCGCATGTTTACATAAAACAAAAAGTAGCATGTGGGATGCAAAAGTGTTTTGCATTTTTAAAAATTGTAATTCTAACTTGAGCTTATGTTTGTAAAAAACAGTTTTTAAAAAAAAAAACAAGATGCCAGCGCTAAAGTCAAAAATGTCAGTTTAGCGCATGTTTACATACAAAAACTACGTAAAAGTAGTGCAGTGGAATGGAAAAAACATTTTCTGTGTGAACCACCACTTATGGTCTGTGCACACCAAAAGTGAAGCGAATATTCGCATCACATTATCGCTTTTGATTACTCACGGGATGTTTTTCGCGAACAAAATATAAAAATATTGCGCATGCTCTCCTCCAATTTCTGATACAACCGGATGCGTCAATAAGTTCTTCGCTGACTGGCTTGCACAACAACGCGCCATGCGAATTTCCTGCTCAAGTTGACATTTTTCGCGATTTAAAGGGATAGTTCACCCAAAAATGAAAATTTGATGTTTATCTGCTTACCCCCAGGGCATCCAAGATGTAGGTGACTTTGTTTCTTCAGTAGAACACAAACGAAAGTTTTTAACTCAAACCGTTACAGTCTGTCAGCCCTATAATGCAAGTCAATGGGCACACAATCTTTGAGAGTAAAAAAAACATGCACAGACAAATCCAAATTAAACCCTGCGGCTCGTGATGATACATTGATGTCCTAAGACACGAAACGATCGGTTTGTGCAAGAAACTGAACAGTTTTTTTTTATCACGACATCCGGTGCGTGACGCCTGTATGTGCTCTGGCGTAGTTTATGCAATTTGAAAAGTCAACACTCCCGGATGAGTTCGCGTGAGCAAACGTAGTCTTTTAGGTTTAAGTAGGTTTGAACAATCAGGATAAGCTCAAGTAATTACCATTTTGATTAGCTGTCATACCCACAATCTCTGTGCACTGTGTAAATAATGAGTGACGTATAGGCGCGACAGATCGCTTCTGCGCTTGCATAAACTACGCCAGAGCACATACAGGCGTCACGCACCGGATGCCGTGAACGCGCTCAGGGCAGTTGGACATAGTGGTGTATTAGAGGTAAAAAATGATAAAAAAAAATACTGTTCAGTTTCTCGCACAAACCGATCGTTTCGTGTCTTAGGACATCAATGTATCGTCATGAACCGCAGGGTTTAATTTGAATTTGTCTGTGTATGTTTTTTTTACTCTCAAAGATTGTGTGCCCATTGACTTGCATTATAGGACTGACAGACTGCAACGGTTTGAGTTAAAAATCTTCGTTTGTGTTCTACTGAAGAAACAAAGTCACCTACATCTTGGATGCCCTGGGGGTAAGCAGATAAATATCAAATTTTCATTTTTGGGTGAACTATCCCTTTAAGGTGAATATCACACGTTTGCGGCAAACGTGTTAACCAATTTGCGTCATTTGCATCGCTTAGCACAAATTCTCATCTATTTGCGTCTTTGCATCGATTTTGTATGTAATCTACTTGAGCAAATAATTAAATTCACTTTTCGTTGCACACACCATTAACCCTAAAATACCGAACACATTTATTCATTTAAAAACACAAGATACAGGGCAGTGGAATAAAAATCCCAATGTCTCAAGATGACTTTTTTTATTTTTAATTGTAACTTCTTTTAACTTAAGCGCCATTTTTAAAATGCTGCGTTAGGGACCATTCACTAAGAATGTGTTTTTACATTTAAAATTGCAAGACGCAGTGTAATAAAATGAAAACAAATGCAAAATCTATTGGTAGGTTTTTAAAAAAGTTGAATTACTTTTAACTTGAACATTGCTTTTTCTTTAGAACGATGTGTTGTACGAGAATGCCAAAGTTGCGAGTACAATGGTCAAACACGTATGTTTTATGCATATTTACATATAATCACAATGGAAAAACAGCATAGTGCATAATGCATTCACTTTGACCCCTGACCCCTGACCCCTGAGACAAAGAATGCGTCTTTGCCTTCAAAAATGTGAGAGACAGTGTAGTGGAATAAAAAAAAAAAAGTCCAGAGATTTTTTTTTTTAGAAGTCCTTAAAGGGACAGTTCATCCAAAAATTTAAATACTATCATCATTTGCTCACCCTCAAGTTCCCTCACGGTAGCCATTGACTTTCATTGTATGGAAAAAATACTGTGGAAGGCAATGGCTATCGTCGACTGTTTGGTTACCAACATTCTTCAAAATATCTTCCTTTGTGTTCAACAGAATAAAGAAACTCATACAGGTTTGGAACGAGTGGAGGGTGAATAAATGATGACAGAATTTACATTTTTAGGTGAACTATCCCTAAAAAGGAATATTTTGAGTTCAGTGCGAGTTATTCTGACTCCACACAATTTATAGCATAATGTTGACGACAAACACATTTTTTCCCCAAATTAATTTCATTTTCATCACTATATTTCACTGTTTTCCTGCTCCTATTAAAACACTAACAATATATGAAGGAAAAAAACAAGTCGTCCCTCAAAAGCCAGTTGTTTTATTTCATAGGAACACATATAAATAAATGTAACAAAATACATAAGGTTGGTAGCTTTTTGCGTTGCATGTACCATAATACTGATATCCTTCAGGACAGCACGCTAATGGTGTCGGACTGCACTGTAGAGGCATAAAAATGTGCTGGCTCATGGAGAAATATCCAATCAATTTACTAAAGAGCATTTAGAGCTGATGATCAATGCGACTGCAGCGTGTGCACCGAGCCATTCTAGGAGAGTATATAAACCTCTTTTGACTGTGTACGATATAGATCTATTTACTCGTCAGCAGCATGGAGAAGGTTTCGTATTGGAACTGAAAGCAAAAGCAACGGAGGATTTGGATGAAACAAAATGTTCAGAAGATAGATAAACATTGATGTTCATTGGTCTTTTTGGCAAACACATTTAGACCATCCTTCATTGCAATAACACTTGAGTTTAACTTTCAGTACATGAAATATCCTTGACCTTCATACACGATTGTACTACAGACATAATATTCTGTTGTAACGATAGCTAATGAATGTGACTCAAGGTGTGGTCACATTTACCGCTGGTCGGCGAAATTCATCCAGTCATTCCAATTGCACTCCAATTGCTCAATTGACAGTTTTGCGTGAGGGCAAAAAAGGGTTCCCATGTAGATTTCGCTCATGTCCAAGTTGGTCGCATGAATTCTCCACACAGACCAACAGAAAGTTGATCGGTTTAAAAGTGATTTCTGTTTGAGCTGGACTTCGATTCTACACTATTTACAATGGACAAGTTTTTCGCTGAAAGTTAATGTGACCACACCTTCAATAGCGTGTTTTTTCAAGGTACCACTTTTAAACTAAGGCCCACTCACACCAAAAACAATAACTACAGTGTTAACTATAACGATAAATGTATAGTTCTGTCATGAAACTCTAGATGGCGCAGGCCGATAGGTTTGAACTCAATATGATATAATCACATGATTACTCACATGGTGTAGCTGATTGGTTTCTTTCGCATCAGCAGACAGTGAGCTTGCTGCTCAACATTCAAGTACTTGGCTGGTGCTTGCTGTAGCAGTTGTAGAGCGCTTCAGAAACCCTCCACCTCCCCCAGCTCCACCTGTATAGATCTGCTATGGGTTTATGTCATGTATGATATATAAGGGGGTTATTTCATATATATGCGCAGCGGCAATATTTCCTACATGCGCACAGCAGCATGTCTGTGGATGTATTGACAGTAGCGGTATCAGTAGTGTAGCAGATATATTAACACATTAACCTTGCCATGTATATTACCGTGCTAAACTCTCAGAGAGTTGTAATGACTGAACTATATTAGCACTGTTTATTATAAACGCGCACTGCAGTTTTGTCATCTGCTGCTTTAAATGCTCATGGATTCTGATTGGCTGCCAGTGTTTTTGTCGTTCCTCAGCTGGAAATTGGTTCCAACGATATTGTTCCTCTGTGTCGTTATCATTATAGTTGTGGACTCTGCTATTTTTATAACTTTAGAATGATTTATAAAACTATATATTTTGTCATTACTGTTATTGTTTTTGTTGTGAACAGGCCTTTAGCCATAACAGGGAAGAATTCACCCAAAAAATGAAACTGGATTGTAACAAAATGTATAAAAAACACTTCATTTTTGGGTAACTATCCCTTGATAGGGACCATTGTGTGATCACTGCGATAAAACTCCAAAGGTCAGTTAAACGTAATACTGCCGATTACACGAACTCGTCCCTGACATTTCTGACGTTATTGTCTACGTTGACTGCAACAAAATGTGGTTCTGGTACAGTCTTGTCTTCAGTTAGCGCTGTAGGCGTCTGTGTCGTAGTACGCGGATTGAAGCTGTGCTGTTTTGAGTCATTAAACGGGTCACCAGGTCCAGACTGAGTCCTGCCACCTTCTCGCCGTTCACCTCTAAGATCTCGTCTCCGACCCCGAGCAGCCCCGCGTAGAGCTTCTCCATATTGCTGTCGCCCATTTCTTCAACATACACCCCTTAAACATAAAGCCGGTTAGTCTTAAACTTTCCAACTAAGTCAGAAGTGTATGAAAACAAGAGCGGGAGGTCCCTCACCTGAGTCTGGCCTGCCTTTTCCTCGTGAGATGAGAAAGCCGAAAGGGCCGTTGGGGGGTCTGGAGAGCTCCAGCAGGATGGTGCCGTCAGGGAAGGCCTGGGCCACGCGTCCCACCGGACGCACCGCACTGGGCCGCCCCACATCCTCTACACTCAAGGCACGCTGAAGATCCCTAAAACACACAAATTTATCTACTTAAAAAGACCACAAAAGTGCAAAAGAACTATTTTAGTGCCAGAGTTCCTTATTATTTACTAATTACAATTTATTATTTTGAATTATGTTCAGTTCTATTTTAATATTTTTTAATTATTATTATTATTATTTTCTTAGAAAAATGTGAGTGGTTCTTGACTGTGAAAGATCCTACCACTAGGCCAAAGCTGTTGAAAAATCTTTTTAATGTGTTGCTATGCATTTTTTAATATGTATTGTGTGATTTATTTTTAAATTATATTAATATATTTACTTTTAATTATAATTATATATTTATAAATATATAATTTAGTACATTACAATTGTATATTAAATATTGACATTAAGTATATATTTATATATATAATTTAGTATATCATTTATACATTAAAATTGTATTAAATATTAATGTTTTATATATATATATATATATATATATATTAAGTATAGCATTTATCTTATACATTAATATAATTTTTGAAGAGTATTGTATAAACACACCCTCATGTAGTTTTATATAATATAATGTGTTAGTGCTGTCAAATGATTAATCGCAATTAATCGCATCCAAAATAAAAGTTTTTGTTTGCATTGTAAATGTGTGTGTACTGTGCATATTTATTATGTATATATAAATACACACACATGCATGTATATATTTAAGAAAAATATTAAGTTTATATATTAATATATTCATATATAATATAAATGATATTAATAGAAATATATACATGTAAATACATGTAAATATTTTCAAATACTGTGTGTGTGTATGTGTGTATTTATGTATACATAATAAATATACACCATACACAAAGATATATTATGTAAATAAAACTTTTATTTTGGATGCGATTAATCGCAATTAATCATTTGACAGCACTAAATGTAACAGAATATTTATTTTGTATAGAAACATATCTTATCAAAAGATACACACAGGACTGTTTTTTGTAAATAAACCATGCCCAAATAAATAAATATATAAAATAAATACATAAACAAATATAGGCACTGTCATATTATTATATATTATATTATAAAAGGGTCTTTTTTTTTTTTTTTTTACAAATATAATATAATAATATAATATAATATAATATAATATAATATAATATAATATAATATAATATAATATAATATAATATAATATAATATAATATAATAGTTTATTGTTTATTATTGTACAGAGTTTTATTTTTCAACTGCAAATTTTTTTCATGGAAGCCGGGTCAAATAACAATAGTCCCCAGACGTATCGCAGTGTTTGCTCCTTGTATTTCAGCTCGTATTTTTATCTCCCTTTCTCTCTGTCAGATCTGAGCGAGTGGCCAATTATAGCCCGTCTCTGTAGCGGCTCTCTGCTTTCTTACTGGCTCTGGAGAAAGATGATGTAAGCTGCAGCTTGTCTCCAGTCACTGGGGCTGGAATTCCTCTCTGGCTATCTCTCCTTCACTCAGACACACATTCACACATTCATAAACACGCTCACAGACGCTATCGAATCACAAAGCCGTCGACTAACACACTATCTGGCACTGTGAACAACCCAAACACACATGCTTAAAGGGCAGGGTCTAGTAACACACGCAAGAGGCTGAATATAGCAGCAGCAGCAGCAGCAAGTAGACGGGTGATCATTCCCTGCATTCCATGTCTTTCTTTGGCAGACACACACACCTCTATTTTTATCTTCCCTCCCTCCCTCTCTCCCTCTCTCCCTCTTTTTATTGCTGCTGCTGCTGCTGCTGACCCAGTCAATGGAAAATACTTATCCTGTTGCACAACACGACAGCTGTCTGAGCATTACAGGAACATGATGCATGCTCTGCAGAACATGTCATGCTTCAAATTGCCATCGTTCATAACACGAAAAGGTTACAAATAAACAGGCAAATTTATTGAGATCAAGTGGTGTGTACTGTGGCGTTACCATTGTAAAGGGATGGTATCAGATAGTAATATTGTAACATAGGTCAATAACAAGACAAGAAAAGCAGACAGGATGCATTTAGACCCTCGTAACTATGACATTATTTTTATTTTAAAATCTTGATATTTGAAAAATAAATGCATAAATAAATAAATAATAATAAATAATCTATATTTACAAATTTTATATTTCAAAATAAATATATTTAATAGCATATATTTATCATATAGCATTAAAAACAATATGCATGACTCAAATTACGAATTTTATAAAAATGTGAACATTTAAAAAAATGTATGAAAATAATATTTATATATTAAATAAGTAAATATATGTATTATTTTCAATAGTCATAACATTTGATATTTGCTATAAATGCATGTGTATGAAAGATATATATATGAAAATATATGAAAAATGTATAAATATTAATTATTATTTAATCCTATGTTTTAATGAATTAAAATATAAATAACATATCTGATATTTGTTATAAAATGTATTTATTTAAAATATTCATTACTAAAAAAAATCCCCCCCCCCATGAAACCAAATGTCAACACAACAATTCCATTTCTTTGCCAACTGTACTATATTATATTATATTATATATTGTTTGGTGTAATTTGCTGTACCTGGTTAATACTGGACTACAGGGCTGTTCTCCCGGAGTGTATGCAGAGGAACGGTCTGTTTTCTTTCTGGGGATTTGTAGGTTTTGAGCCGATGAAGATCTTCTCAGCTGGAGAAATGGAGACCCCTAGTGGTGAGAAATGATACAGTCAGTGCTGCTCTCTAAATTATCACCTTGAAATTTGAAAAAGTAGCATACTGACACATCCATGTAATCTTCCGTATCTCTTTGATTGTAATTAATACCCATTCATAAGAAACTAATTCTAGATGTTTTTTGAGGGACGTCTGAAGGTTGATATTTTCTAGATGCTAACCAGCTGTATAGTCTGCAGCGAGGGGGCTTTCTTCAGCTGGTGGTGGTGTCTGTGTGTGGGGCTGGGGGAGGAGGAGGGTGAAGACGGCCGATGGTTTTGGTTCAGGTTTGAGTTTGGTTTGGGGTGCAGGCTGAGCTGATCCATGCTGCTGAATCGTCCTTTTCCCAGCAACCCCACGCTGTTCAGCCCCATGGCGGAGAAGAACCGCCGCAGGGAGAGTTTGGGTCGACCCTCCCGTTGCTCTGCATCCGTCCCCGCTCTGAAAAACAGGGTTATTTCAGTACTTTCAGGTTATTTCAGTATGTTTTTTGCTATTTTAATCTCTACATTGACCATATTACATGGTTTGGCATGTTGTTTTTGAATAAATAAATAAATAATACTTTTAAAAATTAATATGAATATATTTATTATAATAGTTAATAAACGTATAATAACAGAAAAAAGATGTCTGTTTTCCTTTTTGGCGTTGATTTTGTTTTCTCAAATTTTGATTTTGAGATGTCTGTATAAAAGTTAAAGTTAATATTATATATATATATATATATATATATATATATATTAGTGCTGTCAAACGATTAATCGCATCCAAAATAAAAGTTATTTTTTACATAATATATGTGTGTGTACTGTGTATAATTATTACGTATATATACACATACACTCACATACAACATATATTTTGGAAATATTTACATGCATATACATTTATATAATTATATTTTATATTATATATAAATATATTTAATATATAAACAACATTTTTCTTTACAAATATATACATGCATGTGTATTTATATATACATAATAAATATACACAGTACACAATCATATATTATGTAAACAAAAACTTTTATTTTGGATGCGATCAATTGTTTTACAGCACTGATATATATATATATATATATATATATATATATATATATATACATACTGCAACTTTGATTTTGTGAGGTCGGTATAAATGTTTATGCAATTGTGATTCTCAGTCAGTAGGTGGCAGTGTTGTAGTAGACAAACATGGAAGCCTGGCCCACATCTCCTCTGACCTACTTTGAGCCTTAAGTGCCAAAGCAATCCGTTTGATTGTGGCCCCCGGAAATTACATTGTTCAGAGAAAGGATTGTACATTTTAGTAAAGGATCTGGTTTGTTAAAGTGCTAAAGGGGGTTATGATAGATGTGGGTAAGGACATAGCATATTCATTATTTCCACCCTCTCTTTCTTTCCCTCTTTACTCACTGTGAGAAGTTTGGGCTAGTTGCCCTGTGATGCACTGGTCTGATTGGCCCTCTGACATGTCCTTCATTGAGACGAGTCTGGGTTGATTCAGCAATACTGGATGTTGCATCAGATCCCAGCAGTCCTGTAATCTGGTGCTGTTCTACATCTAGGGAAGAATGGAAAACATGGCTGTGCGTAATATAGGATAATGGATGAAACATCCTATGTAAATTGTTAAATATCATGATGAATCTTGATAAGGTGTAAACTGAATGTTAATATGTTAACAATATAACATGTAACTGGAAAGCAAGTCAGAAAATGCTTTTCCAAGCAGCGTCGCACAAGATGGAAAATTGTTGAAGGAGATGGAAAAAGACTGGGAGAGAGTAGCTGCTGATCGCACTAGCGACCGGCCCACTGTGAGATTATTCCGACAGGACAGTGTGGATCTGCTGATCTGGACAATCCCCAGTGGGACAGGAACGCAGTGAAGAGAAGCACACATGTGCTCACCCAAAGGTGTCACCTTGCTGACTGGAGCAGGGCTCACAGGTCTACCTGGAAGTGCCGCTTGATTCTGGGAAAAGCTTTGATTAATTTTTAGATTAGATTACGTAAACGTGCGTTTGAAATCTAACCTTCAAAGTGCTAAATATTAGCTTTGTCCTTTACAGTGTGCTCAAATATGTATTAAAAAATGTGGAAGTTCTAGTAGGTGGACACTTGTGCAACACAACAACAGCTAGTGCTAGTAGTGCTTTACAAATTGCAAACTGAAATTGAAACTTCCAGGCAGGATGGTATGTTGGACTTAAAGGGATAGTTCACCCAAAGATGAAAATTCTGTCATGAATTACTCACTCTCATGTCATTCCAAACCCGTAAGACCTTCGTTCATCTTCAGAACACATATTAAGATATTTTTGATGAAATCTGAGAGCTTTCTGACCCTCCATAGACAGCAACACAACTTCCACGTTCAACGCCCAGAAAGGTTGTAAGGACATCGTTAAAATAGTCAATGTGGCATCAGTGATTCAACCGTAATGTTATGAAGATACAAGAATACTTTTTGTGTGCAAAGAAAACAAAAATATTGGCTTTATTTACAGATTTCTTCTTTTCTTTGCATCGTGGTACTTTCATGAACGGCGGCGGACACTAAACAAAAGAGAATAAATCATTGAATAAAGTTGTTATTTTTATTTTCTTTGCGCACAAAAAGTATTCTTGTATCTTCATAACATTACGGTTGAATCACTGATGCCACATTGACTATTTTAACGATGTTCTTACTACCTTTCTGGGCGTTGAACGTGGAAGTTGTGTTGCTGTCTATGGAGGGTCAGAAAGCTCTCGGATTTCATCAAAAATATCTTAATATGTGTTCTGAAGATGAACGAAGGTCTTACGGGTTTGGAACGACATGAGAGTGAGTAATTCATGACAGAATTTTCATTTTTGGGTGAACTATCCTTTTAAAGGCAAGTTGGAGCTCAACTCTGCAGGACGTTGGCCCTCCAGGAGCAGGTTTGGACATCTCTGGTGTATTGTAAGTTGTTCAGTTACTACTGCTGTTAGCCTATGTAGTTAAACTAACCTGTTAGCCTTTCTTCCCCTTGTATGGGTGAGTTTCGAGCACACAGAACTGGGCTCGTCCTGAGTATGGGTACAGGGGTGACCATTGCAGATCTGTCCTCCCAATAACCCAATCCAGAGGAAGCCTGTTCCTGAAGACAGCTCTCCACAGCGCCCCCTGCCTCTGTGGAGTCCAGGTGGTACTCCGGCGAAGACATGAGTTTGACAGTCCGCTGACCATTAGAGCGGTTCTTTGAGCTGGATTTTAGAGCTGATTTTTTCGGTTGGAGAGGCGGAGGGGTTGGCTGAGGAAGGTGGGAGCTGGATGGTTCACCTTTGGGGGGCAATGGAGGTGCTACAGGTCCCTTGCTGGATGTGGGGCTGCAAGCGGCTGGGATTCTCTGTCCAAGTGGATTTGTGGCGTAGGGGTTGAGTGGCAATGCTAGTCCATTCGAGAGACACATTTGAGTTCCACTGTTGCAATCCGGAGGTGTTGGAGCCCTCAGGCCATTGATGTACAAGGGTTCCTGCTTGCTCTCTTGTTTCCGGACCCTCTTCTTTAGCTTCTGGAATGTTCCTCTACTGCTCACGTTATCCACAGGACTGCAGTGCGTTCCATCGCTGTGGACGATAGCGGGGCTCGTCCCAATGTATGTCTCCTTAATCTGTTCGATCCGGACAAGCCGGTTGGGAAGGGTGGGAGCAACCCAACATGGTATCTTCTTCCCTTCGACTTCCCCATTAGGTAAAGACAGAGTATTTGAGTTCAAGCTAGGCCCGGGTGGTTCATTTAGAAAGGTCCCACAAGAGTTGCACTGCCTGTTTGCTGTTTCTGGACCTTTGCCATTCAACAAACTCTTCTTGGCTTTTGGCTTCCAGAATATTGAATCATTCGAGCCATGACCTGTCTCTGCCTGTCCATTGATGTAAGACGACAAGGTGGGTTTGGACACCAGCAGACCCTGCGCTCTTTCTCCAGCCCTGCGCCGCTGGCGTAGCCGCTCCAGGTAACGCACCTCAGCGTCTTTCTCCGATTCGTCTTCGAAACGCACACGGGTTGGGGACTGTCCGTGTCTCCGGCGGGTTCCACCTGCCGAGTCGCCGCTGGAGGAGTCACTAAGGTTTCCGGAGACCACCGCCACGCCCTCCTTCCCCGCAAGAGGAGCCTGGTGTAAGGGTACACCAACCCAGGACAACAGCTCCCTGTACACACATGCACATATATGAAATGAGTTGCATTCCTGAGCACTTAGATACGAGAAGAAACGGATGCATGCCAAAGCAGCAGGCAGACTATCTCTCAGCATGGAGACATGGGCAAATTCCTGAGGAAAATTTCCTTCTTCTTTGGCTCCTCTGTGCACATTCCTGACATGCTTTTTTACTCCTTTAAGAAAGGTTGTCTTTAGCACGCCAAGCATTTCTATATCATTAGCTCATTGTTAAAAATGAGACAACCAAAACTAGTGCCTTTCAATATTCCCTGCTTGCTAAAACAGCAGGGATAGTAATCTACAGGTGTATTGTTGTGCACTGGGAGTTTTTATGCCCATTAAGCTTAGTGCACTGTTCTGAAACCTATGGGACTTTACAGCTGCGAGTTTGTCTTAAACATTCAATCTCAAGAGAGGCAGTTAAGTGTTAAGTTTAACCCAAGCAAGCTGACAGCAGTGTACTCAACATCACTGAGCTGTTTTCCCCATAAGGGAGAAGCAGGGAGGGAATTAGTGAGAAGGAAAGTAACAGCTGGCAGACATGACAGGTGTAGCAGAGCAGGACGACAAAGCAGTTTCATCAAAGCTCCTGTTTAAATAAAAAGGGAGAATTTTAATCTGTCAGTCACTAGTTCACTAATTATTATTATTTTTAATCTAAGCCAGAACATTTCATTTCATTTCATTTCATTTCTTTTTAAAACTAAATACACCATGCACACTAATTTTTTTTATTAACTATTACTTTTATTAATTTCATTTTTAAATATTACTTTTATTATTTACGTATATTTTTATATTTTTAAATATTAAAAAAAATCTCTGTTCTCAGTGCGTGTCAGGTTTTGTTGTGACATTTAAAATTGCCCTAATCTGTTCCGGATGCTGCCATGCAATGCACGCCGCTTGTCTTCATACCAAACAAGGAGACAGGCGTTTGGGGCGGCTCGCCCGTCTGTCTTTGTGTGAAAGTGCTGAGGTAGAGAACAGAGCGCTGGACGGGGAAGTGGGATTTAGAGGCACCAGCCGTGTGTACATGTTGTATAATTCAGGTAGTCTTATATAACAGAAGAGTTTGGAGGAGGCCTCCAGTATACTTAGTTTAGATGTTTAAATTCAGACTACCATTAGCTTCCTGCTGTTTCACAGCTAGCACTGAATGTGCATCTTTGTTTTCTTTGATTCTAGAGTTATTCTATAATAACTGTATATCAGTTTCATACAAATACATAGAAGTTACAACCTTATTTAATGTCTTTATATAATATGCAGACTGAAATAGAAAATGGCACCTGTTGCTTCTCAAAAGAGATTTGCAAAACACTTTCCCCCTTCCCTTTATCATCTGCCCGTCTCCAAACAGACTATTCAGTCCAGCACCAAATAATACAGTTTAAGATCTACATCCTCCACACAAATCCTCAAGAGTGAGCAGGCGAAGGCTTCCTTGTTTTGATATGAAGAGAGCCGTTTAGTCATCCTCCCTTCCCATGATGCCTAAGCCTCAAAAAACCCAACCCCCAGCCGAAACCCCAACAAGCCAAGGACTAGAGAGAAAGAGACCGGGAAAACTTACGGGTTGTCCCTCTGGACGGGTAGGATGGTGTGGTCGGCTTTGAGAGGGTTGGACCGGGCCTTCATACGCGCTCTCTCTAGCAGTCGTTTGGCCTGCTCGTGGCGAGGGCTCAGCGGAAGGTCGTCGCCCAACACAAAGGCCCTGTGGGCCGGCCAGAGAGAGAGAGAGACAGAGAAAGAAACACGTCAGCTCCTGTGCGGAGTGGGGGGATTAAGTGGAGCAGGCCGTCATCACTAATTAGGCTGACGGACGCTGAGTGTGTGTGGGGTTTGTACCTGATTATGATGCACTAGATGGACTTATGCATATGTTTACATGATCAAAGGCTTGAATATTACTCTAAAACAAGAATATGGTGATACCAAGACATAAAAGTGCTTATGAAATCGTCATAAATCAGAATGCATGAGTCATAAAAAGGAACCGCTATACCTCAGGACTTACTACTGATATTATTCAAAGAAAACTTAGTTTTACTATGTAATAGCTTTAACTCTGTTTAGTGTGTAATGTAGAATAATAATACTGAAAAAATAATATTTGTTTTTTTTATTGAAATTTTTTAGCCAAGTTTGTTACCTGTCTGTCACTAATTCACATATTTATTTTTTTAATCCAAGCAAAAACATGGATATACTGTTTATTAATTTGCCCAATTAATTCATATTTAATTCAATTCAAAACTAAATATATCAAGTACAGTAATTTATGAAAAATAAAACCATAAAAATGCATATGAAATCATCATAAATCGGAATGCATGAGTATAGAAATCACAGGCAACTGAACTTAGTCTCATTATTTCATAACTTTAACTATGTTTAGTGTGTACTGTAAAAGAAAAACATGTAAAATAATACTAAAATTTAATTTAAAATTTGTTTTATTTTTCAAAATAGCCAATTTTATAGTCTGTCGAACAATAATTCACTCATTTATTTAAAGTAAAAATATAGATATACTAGTTATTTATTTTTGTTTATGAATTTTTCGTTTTAGGATTTTTAGGATTATTAAAACTAAATTCACCAAGTACACTAATTTATGAAAAAATTAAACCATAAAAATGCTTATGAAATCATCATAAATACGAATGTATGAGTTATTATCAGGAAATGCTATACCGCAGGACTTACTACTGATAGAAATCATTGTCAATTGAACTTATTTTTCAACTTTAACTATATTTAGTGTGTAATGTAAAAAAAATAATGTAAAATAATTTAAAAAAAAATCATATTTGTTTCTTCAAATTAGTAACTAATTTAGTAATCTGTCCAACACTAATTCACTAATTTATTAAGTAAAAATATGGATATACTAGTTATTTATTTATTTGTTTATTATGATTTTTAAAACTAAATATCAAGTACACTAATTTATGGTGGGGGGAATATAAAACCAATATAAAACCATAAAAGAGTTTATGGAAACCATCATATATCAGAAACTCTGTTTAGTGTGTAATGTAAAAAATAATAATAATAAAAAAAAAATTAAGTTTATTATCGAACATGTTTTCATGCCTCAATTCATCACTATTTTAATGGGTTTTATATAGTTTTTATAGAACACTTTTTAAAAAGAAATCTACATAAATATGATTATACTGTTAATGTATGGTTTTTCCTATAATGTTCCTAATGTTCCTGACATTTTCCGACACAATGACCCATGTGTTTTTCTTTTTTTTAAGAATTTGTGGCATCTTTATTAGTTTGGAGAAAAAAGCTCAGCTATTTCCTTTGTTATTCAACTCTTAGGTGGAGTTTAAAGGAGCGGCAGGAAGAGCCGATGATATGATCTAGTTCCTCAGCTTATGAAAAGCATCAGCAGCTGTTTTCTCCTGAGCTCACATTCCACTTTTTTTGTATGTTCAACATTCTGTCGTGCTGATGCTGTTTTTTAGGAGGAATTAAGGAACACTACTTTTGAGAGTCTCGGGAAGCTGAAATAATAAATCTCTAATCAGCACTTTGAGAAGCTAAATACACATGCTGTGTGTAAGAGAGTAATGTGAGAGCATCGATCTGTGCTGCCCACCTTTGGCTGTGTTCACTACCTTGGAGCGAAATTCCAGAATCCCAATCACTATCATTCAGGCCACAGATACCTGTGGAAACAGACATTCAGTGTGCAGATTACAGGGGCTATGACCACCCTAATTAATACTGACTTAATATATGTAAAATATCAATTAAAAAAATATATATATATATATGTATATATATATACATACATACAGTATCTTACATTTTTGTAAATATTTTATTATATCTTTTCATGTGACAACACTGAAGAAATGACACTTTGCTACAGTGTAAAGTAGTGAGTGTACAGCTTGTATAACAGTTGAAATTTGCTGTCCCCTCAAAATAACTCAACACACAGCCATTAATGTCTAAACCGCTGGCCACAAAAGTGAGTACACCCTTAAGTGAAAATGTCCAACTTGGGCCCAATTGGGCCCCATTTTCTCTACCTTTTTGACTCGTTAGTTACAAGGTCTTAGGTGTGAATGGGGAGCAGGTGTGTTAAATTTGGTGTTATCGCTTTCACTCTCTCATACTGGTCACTGGAAGTTCAACATGGCACCTCATGGCAAAGAACTCAATGAGGATCTGAAAAAAGAATTGTTGCTCTACATAAAGATGGTGTAGGCTATAAGAAGATTGCCAAGACCCTGAAACTGAGCTGCAGCACGGTGGCCAAGACCATACAGTGGTTTAACAGGACAGGTTCCACTCAGAACAGGCCTCGCCATGGTCGACCAAAGAAGTTGAGTGCACGTGCTCAGCGTCATATCCAGAGGTTGAAGGGGTGGGGGGTCAGCCTGTCAGTGCTCAGACCATACGCCACATACTGCATCAAATTGGTCTGCATGGCTGTCGTCCCAGAAGGAAGCCTCTTCTAACATGTACTGTGACATACTGAAGCAGAGCATGATCCCCTCCCTTCGGAGACTAGGCCGCAGGGCAGTATTCCAACATGATAACAACCTCAAACACTCGCTAAAGAAGCTGAGGGTAAATGTGATGGACTGGCCAAGCATGTCTCCAGACCTAAACCCTATTGAGCATCTGTGGGGCATCCTCAAACGGAAGGTGGAGGAGCGCAAGGTCTCTAACATCCACCAGCTCCGTGATGTCGTCATGGAGGAGTGGAAGAGGACTTCAGTGGCAACCTGAGGCAGTGCTGGAAAATAATGGTGGCCACACAAAATATTGACACTTTGGGCCCAATTTGGACATTTTCAATTAGGGCTGTACTCACTTTTGTGGCCAGCGGTTTAGACATTAATGGCTGTGTGTTGAGTTATTTTGAGGGGACAGCAAATTTACACTGTTATACAAGCTGTACACTCACTACTTTACATTGTAGCAAAGTGTCATTTCTTCAGTGTTGTCACATGGAAAGATATAATAAAATATTTACAAAACTGTGAGGGGTGTACTCACTTCTATGAGATACTATATATACAGTGGGGCAAAAAAGTATTTAGTCAGCCACCAATTGTGCAAGTTCTCCCACTTAAAAAGATGAGAGAGGCCTGTAATTTTCATCATAGGTATACCTCAACAATGAGAGACAAAATGAGAAAAAAAATCCAGAAAATCACATTGTAGGATTTTTAAAGAATTTATTTGAAAATTATGGTGAAAAATAAGTATTTGGTCAATAACAAAATTTCATCTCAATACTTTGTTATATACCCTTTGTTGGCAATGACAGAGGTCAAACATTTTCTGTAAGTCTTCACAAGGTTTTCACACACTGTTGCTGGTATTTTGGCCCATTCCTCCATGCAGATCTCCTCTAGAGCAGTAATGTTTTGGGGCTGTCGCTGGGCAACACAGACTCCAAAGATTTTCGATGGGGTTGAGATCTGGAGACTGGCTAGGCCACTCCAGGACCTTGAAATGCTTCTTACGAAGCCACTCCTTCGTTGCCCGGGCGGTGTGTTTGGGATCATTGTCATGCTGAAAGACGCAGCCACGTTTCATCTTCAATGCCCTTGCTGATGGAAGGAGGTTTTCACTCAAAATCTCACGATACATGGCTCCATTAATTCTTTCGTTTACACGGATCAGTCGTCCTGGTCCCTTTGCAGAAAAACAGCCCCAAAGCATGATGTTTCCACCCCCATGCTTCACAGTAGGTATGGTGTTCTTTGGATGCAACTCAGCATTCTTTCTCCTCCAAACACGACAAGCTGAGTTTTTACCAAAAAGTTCTATTTTGGTTTCATCTGACCATATGATCATCCAAATGCTCTCTAGCAAACTTCAGACGGGCCGGACATGTACTGGCTTAAGCAGGGGGACACGTCTGGCACTGCAGGATTTGAGTCCCTTGAGCATCTACTACGCAGTGTGTTACTGATACCTCAACAATGAGAGACAAAATGAGAAAAAAAATCCAGAAAATCACATTGTAGGATTTTTAAAGAATTTATTTGAAAATTATGGTGAAAAATAAGTATTTGGTCAATAACAAAATTTCATCTCAATACTTTGTTATATACCCTTTGTTGGCAATGACAGAGGTCAAACGTTTTCTGTAAGTCTTCACAAGGTTTTCACACACTGTTGCTGGTATTTTGGCCCATTCCTCCATGCAGATCTCCTCTAGAGCAGTAATGTTTTGGGGCTGTCGCTGGGCAACACAGACTCCAAAGATTTTCGATGGGGTTGAGATCTGGAGCTTTCCTGTAGCTCAAATAGTAGAGCATGGCGCTAGCAACGCCAAGATCATGGGTTCGAATCCCAGGGAAAGCAAGAGCTGATAAAATGTAAAAAAAAAACTGTACCTTGAATGCAATGTAAGTCGCTTTGGATAAAAGCGTCTGCTAAATGCGTAAATGTAAATGTAAATGTACTGATGGTAGCCTTTGTTACTTTGGTCCCAGCTCTTTGCAGGTCATTCACTAGGTCCCCCCTTGTGGTTCTGGGATTTTTGCTGGGTGAGATCTTGCGTGGAGCCCCAGATCGAGGGAGATTATCAGTGGTCTTGTATGTCTTCCATTTTCTAATAATTGTTCCCACCAGGGACGATTCTAGGATTTTCATTTTAGGGGGGCTGAGCCCCCAATGAGGGTATAATAATAAAAAAATTTAAAAAATATTTACAAAAGAATTGACTGAAAATTTGTACAAAAAATTGTAGAACCGTTCTACATAAATTCAATTCAAACTATTTTTTTTTTTTCAATTAATACAAAACACACACACAATGTTTCAATCTCTGTCAATCACTCTGATATGCAATTAAAATAAGTGCACTGACTGAGTGCTGTCGGTCACTGTCTTTAATCATTTCTATGCATAACTGTATGGTAGTTAATGCCACATGCACTGTAATATTATGTTCTATATTGAAAGCTAAATTTTCAAATGAAAATAGCAATAACGTGATCGTTTTATAAAGCATTCATATGTGTTAAGGGCTTTCGCTGAAGGAAACAGCTGTGGTGTGATGAGTGGTGAATGCAGCGAAAACTTTACAGTAGATTGGAAACCGATTGCTCTCCCATGACTTTTTGTAAACTGTATTTATGACAAAGAACTGCATAGATGTAGATATTATAACAATCTATCGATAAACACCTCCTTGTCCTCTCCTCTGCGCCACCGCAGTCTGTGGATTGAAGAACGAGCAGAAAGATGGGGAGAAGCCGAAGTCTGCTGCCGTTTTCATTTGAAATTTAAAGGGAAAGAATTGCAAGATTTTTAGGGGGGCTGAGCAGAAATTTAGGGGTGCTGAAGCCCCCCTAAAAATGGCCTAGCGACGCCCATGGTTCCCACAGTTGATTTCTTCACACCAAGCTGCTTACCTATTGCAGATTCAGTCTTCCCAGCCTGGTGCAGGTCTACAATTTTGTTTCTGGTGTCCTTTAACAGCTCTTTGGTCTTGGCCATGGTGGAGTTTGGAGTTGGACTGTTTGAGGTTGTGGACAGGTGTCTTTTATACTGATAACGAGTTCAAACAGATGCCATTAATACAGGTAATGAGTGGAGGACAGAGAAGCCTCTTAAAGAAGAAGTTCCAGGTCTGTGAGAGCCAGAAATCTTGCTTGTTTGTAGGTGACCAAATACTTATTTTACCGAGGAATTTACCAATTAATTCTTTAAAAATCCTACAATGTGATTTTCTGGATTTTTTTTTTCTCATTTTGTCTCTCATAGTTGAGGTATACCTATGATGAAAATTACAGGCCTCTCTCATCTTTTTAAGTGGGAGAACTTGCACAATTGGTGGCTGATATTTTGCCCCACTGTATATATATATATATATATATATATATATATATATATATATATTTTTTTTTTTTTTTTTTTTTTGTAATGCATATTTCCCTGCTTTCCATCACAACCAAAATTTTAGGTTATCCAGAGTTTCACTACTGCTTCATCTACTTCAAGTTGAGTGAACTGTGTTTGCCTGACAGCTAAAAGCCAGTTGTTTATCTCACTTGACAAGGTCTTCATGTTTGTGTCAACATCTGGTGCTTCAAAAGTGAGGAAAACAAGCGAACAAATGAAGCATCACACCGTCTCTGTTTTCCCATCTCCCAGCCTTTATCACTGTTACTCTGAGTTGTTTTTAATCAGTGTAATTCTCATTCTTATCCTTCTGTCCCCTCATATCTGGATTATCCAGCTCTCTCGTCTATACGACCTCTGCTTCATTAGGGAGGTCATGTGTGATCGTTGCGTGTAATCCATAAACGTGCTAAAGGAGACAATGCCATCTCATCAGACATGCGCTAACGGCATTTAACACCTGTCTGATAACCTCGGATTAGCGCTGCTACGCTTTATATTGTACATTATGTTACATCAGATAAGGACGATTACATCCCAGCTTCCGGAAACAAGATGGGTGATTTTGAGCCGAGTTTGAAACGCATATGCCAGTTTCTTAAAAATGTGCTCTTTTTGTTTGTTTTATATGTAAAAAAACAAAAAACAAAAAAAAAACAAATATATATATACTGTATATATCACCATCTAGTAACACACATCTTAATCATTATTTATTTAATAAAATATATTTTTTTCAAGATGAAAAGTTGTTTAGGTATTCATGTTTATATGTTTTTAGACTATTTTTAAGAGATGTTTCGATTTAGTTACTCTGAAACTGTCATGTGGTGTTAATATCCAATAACAATTAATAACTTACACATGACACAGAACTTACATCATGATTATTTGTTATACAAAAATAAAAATAAATAATAATAAACGGAGCAATTCCAATAAGGACCTTGCACAGCGGTGCTTGGGCCCTAATAAAATATAAAAAATAATAAAATAATAAAAATATTTTTAAATAATAAATATATATATTTTTTTTCAAGGTAATTTTTTTTCATAAATATTATTAATTATTCATTCATATCTTTTTATTTTATTTTTTTGGAGTCACACCACATGACATTTTACAACCTGGACTGACTTTAAAAATAAAAAGTTTAAACTTAAAGTTTACACGCAGTCATGAGGTGTTGTTGGTTGGAGCTCATGACTTTTTTCATTTATTTTATAATTTTATAAATGAAAATTTCAAAAAAAATTCATTTATTATTAGGTAATGAGAGTCAACCAGTTTTGTAAAAAAAAAAAATAAATGTGATTAATAAGTGATTTAGTGGGAAAAAAGTATTTAATAATATGAAAATGAATAAATAATAAAAATTACTTACGTTTTTGTTTCAAGAATTTCATAGTTTTTCATATTTTTTATAGGCTTTTTCTTCATTATTATATCAGAACAGTCATACCACTTTAGCATTTTTAATTGTATGCATCCCAAAAAATATCCAAATGTATTGTAATTCAGAAATTAAACACGTTCATTATAGAAGAGGTGTGTTAAAGTCATAGCAAGCCTGAATTGCATTTTTAATATATTTAAAAAAAATAAAATGAGTGCCTTGTCATTGACCAACTTTAATGGTTCTCCTTACCTCTACCACCAATGTGTGTCGGGTCCTCTATCCTTTGTCCTGGCATATGGTCTTTGTTCTGTGCTTTCTGCAGCATCTGTTTGAGAAGACCTCGATTCATCTCGACCCTCTCGGCCAGGGACAGTGAGCTTCCACTGCTGCACATGCTCTCCAAGCTGTCGGCTCGCCAAAGTCCACACTGTCCCACCTCAACGTGATTGTACCTGCGCAGGTGACTCTCCAGGCTGTCAGACCTTTGCAGTTCTCTTGGAAACTTGTGGCCCATTTTGTGTCCCATGGTTCCTCCATTTGGTCCATCTTTCCCCACAGGAGAGTTCCCATTTAGAACCGGCATCTCTGGTCTGATGGACCTCCAGAAACACTTTGGAGGCAACCATAGTTTATCAGATGGAGAAGCATCATGTTGAGCCCTGCAAGCATCATTCGAGAGGTTCTCCAGACTTGCTCCTTCTCCAAGGCTACGTGGAATTGCCAGCAAAGTTTCGGAAGAAATGGGATCGTACTCGAGTTCTACCTGAGGCTTGGGATCTCTGGCAATGAACATCAGGGGCTTGCGAGGTTCCCCGTCTTCATCGCTGCTGCTGGAGCCCCAAGCGTCCGTGAGGGCGTATCCCAGCATGAAGGTCCCGGGAACCACTCGTTTGTCCTGGTTCTTACTTCCAGGTTCTTTCCAGGCGACTCTGCGCTCGGAGAGAGCCTTGACCTTGGACTGTAGCGCCGATACAGCAGAGCCTTGAGTTTGCTGATTAGAAGGCGAGGACGGGGTGCTGGGCTCCGGGCTTGTGCTGGAAGGACACTCATCCTCTGGCTCCCTGAGGTGGATGTCAATGTTTTGGGAGGTGGCAGGCAGGGGTTCAGCATCTTCAGAGGTCACTGCATCCTCCATTATCAAATCAGAGTGTCAGTGGAGCATTATGGTGGCTAAAGGGGATGAAAAGAAACAAGTTAGGTCTCACTCACTAATAACTGCGTGGATACACAGGAGAATTTGTTCTTAACTTCATTGTAATTTTAAAGGGGTCATATGACGATGCTTGTGCATTTGGTGTAATATAATGTGTTTAACTGTCACCGTCCCACCTGTGGGACGCTTGACGCTCTTTTTTTCGTTGTCTTTTTTCCCTATGAAATATTTGAGTAATCATCATAAATTATATATCATTTGAAAGCTTAAAACCTCAAAATTCATCCTGTGAAAACCATTTTGAAATCGGACATTGCGTTACCATAGTACTTTAAAATCGTTTGGCGGTCTCCTCCCCCTTAGTGGGTGGTGTCAAGTGTCATATTACACAATGTATTACGGTCTTTTAGAATCAAAACTTTTTATAATCTTGACAAAATACATATTGTCGGAAAGGTCTGACTCTCAGGATTCCATATTTGGTGGTCTTTTTGTGATCGGAGTAAAATTGACAGAGAAATTTAGACATTTGTGACAGAAAAATGCATCAAAAAAAATTCTATGGAGTTGAATGGCACCCGGTGGCTGTTTGTAGTATGACGCCCTAAATAAAATCTCACAGGAACCTCAATTTTTCTCATATCAACTTCAAATTTGGAACATAACTTATTGAGACATAAGGCTTTAATTTTATGCCAATTTTAGGGTAAAACCTGTTATGTAAAATATTTATTTTATATAAAATATTTAAAAAATTATATTTTGTATTTTCTTTACAGTAAATTTAAACTTCTATAACTTTTTGTTACTTTCATATTTTAAAATAATTCCACTTTTGCAGTAATCTGCTGATTGTCTTCTTAAAAAAGAGTCCAACCTTATGTTTGTATTCCAAAGCATTCATGAATTATAAGAGTTTAAGTTTGGATAGTGCACTTTCATGTATATGTTCAAAAATGGGGGGTGACAGTTAAGGGGTTAAGGTTAAAAAACACATTATTTTCCACATACCGTACATTATTGTTGCTCCTCTATGCTCCGCCTTTCTGAAACGCATTGATTTTTACAAAGCTCATCGTTCTGAAAAGCAAGGTGTTCTCTGATTGGCCAGCTATCCAGTGCGTTGTGATTGGCCGAATACCTCAAGCATGTGACGGAAATGTTACACCTCTTACCATATTTGGAAACACAGCGTCTCCATGAAATGACAGCGGCGGCAACAATACTACAACGAGAATGAAAGTTCCGCCTTCTTTCTTTGCGTAAACATTTGAGCAGAGTTATGTAAATCTTCCCACACAGTGACATAGATTTGTGGGGGCGTGTTTTATTGAGGCATTTTAGGAAGGCATGGATGAGTCTTAACTTTTAGAAAGAATATCTTTTTGGGTTTGAGACTTTAATCTTTGCGACTTTACGGATCTTATATATTCACAATCAGCTTGTAACATTCAAAAGACAAAGGAAAACATATGACCCCTTTAATGAATTTGGAATATTCTAAATGAGCAATTTGCATAAAACATACCCAAACCATCTCCATATAAGGGATTTCCACACAATCTTTCCTTTAGCCAGCCTTTAAAAAGTTTTTGGTGAATCATAGTTTATTCATGAAAATACTTGTACACAGATTTGACGCACAAATTTGTGCGTACATGCGGTTATTAAATGAAAGCCAATGTTAACGTGATTAAAGTGAATGTTTTGTTTATGAAATAAAAGTCATTTATATAAAAAAGCCCTACAGTTTAGTCTTTTCTTATAAACAAGATACATTTGCTTGAGAAGTATCACTACAATATGATAAAATATTAAGACTTTCTTTCAGAGAAAGTACATTTAATAATTAAGTTTTTTTTTTTTACTGCATATTGATTGGATAAATGATGAATTGCTCATCTGTTTCACACTTTTTAAAACTTTATCATTTTTCTGACCGTGCAGATAAAAATTAAATAAATTGCTTTCATAGGTTGTTTTGAATATGAATGTATTTTGTCTCTTTGCCCTTGTTTTTAACGTTTATCTTTTAAAAAAGGGGGGAAAAAATACACTCAATATACATTATCTAAAAACAAGTCAGTGTCACTTCTCAAGTAAATCTTTTCTCAAGGCTTATTTTCATTTTAAACTTTTTATGATTTTTACATATTTTTAACTTAAAGACAATATAAAAATATTCATTAAGAATAAGGCTTTTTCAGGGCAAAGAATTTAGTGATAGATTTTGCATTTTTTGAGTGACATTTAACATGAATTGAGGAAAATACTTGTGTGTGCAAACAGGCTTTCATTAGGTAGCATCACTTACTGCATGATATACTGTATTTGGCATTTTAAACTGTCTTTTTAAGGCCATTAGTAACCACAGAGGTTTTAACTGTCCTCAGACCAGTGGAAAGCACATTTTTCACTGAACTGAATTTTTGATGAATCACTTTTTGTTGACAAGAAGACTTCTGTATCTTTCGTTCTTTCCCAACAGCTTTGGCCAGGACTTGACCACAGAATCTAAAAAAATGTCTTTTAGTCACAAACAACTGCTAGTATGTCATTGTGGCACTGAAACTGGATTTTCCCAAGGCTGAGGGAAAGTAATAATGAATATTTTGGTATAACACATAAGTTTCGTCTGCTCTACTAACTACTAGCGCCACTGATGTAGAACAAATAGTTTCGCAAGTAACCGATACAACACGCTAACCTGTTCTGAGAATAATGTAGGGTTTGGTGACACATTATCCCACTTTTAGCTTTCGGCTTAACAGCACTATTCTGCTTTTAAACCTCCAATCATCATTTCACAAAACACAATGTCGTCAAACTAATATCTGAATGCTCTTAACTTTTAATTAATATACTACGGTGCAGTTAGGTCATGTTGTACACTTAACATCTGACAGCTATTATTTAGGACAAGAATAGAAAAGTAAGTTTTCTCTGAGGTAAGTTCACAAATGAGTGAGTTTTCTGGCAGATTAATTTGATTTAATTGGTCCTCTCTTAATTAGGACACCTTCCTGGTGCTCCAGGTACTTCAGGCTTGGATACACAGACATTATTCCATCTGAACACACAATAAGAGAGAAAATTCTAAACAATTTTAGTCGCTTAATAGCTTTTTAAAACATTAACATACCATTTCCAAAATTTTATGAAGGCCATACTTCATATCAACTTACAACAAAAGCTAGTTGTTCAATGACCAGAGAAAGCAACATATTAGGCTGACGACCTTGTAATTTTCAGGATGCATGATGATTTGTTTTTTCATAATTAATTATTTATAATTAATATGCTCACAAAGTGCCAAATGAATACTCTGGTGTCAAGCATAACAAGTAAATAGCAAATATGATTTCTATGATTTTCTTCCTTATTTTTAAATAAATAAATAAAATAATTATGCTCAAAACAAGCACTTTCAAGCCCATTTAAGTAACTTAGTCAAAAATAAATATAAATAGAATACAGAAATATTCACTATAAAAACATCCATGATTTTGTTACATGAGTTTTTCTATCCATATAAATACCTTCCAGAGTCAAGCAAATAAATAGAATATAGAAATATTAACCATAGAAATGTTTTCCTTTTCTTTTCTTTTTTTACAAATGAAATTATTCTGCTCACAAAGAACAAATTCTAGGCAATTTGTTGAAGCTGGAGTCAAGAGTAAAATAGAATGTGCTTTTTGTTCCATTACTTTTAAAATAATTTTAAAAATAAATCACTTTTTTTTTTTCTTCTAGCCAATTAAATGCCTTAGAATCAAGCGTACAAAATAGAATATAGCAATATTCCCTTTAGGAATTAGGAATTTAGATTTTTAAATGAATAAATAAACAATTCCTAGACATCAAACACCTTAGAGTCGAGAAATAAATAGAATGTAGAAACATTCACTCTAGAAGTTTCCATGATTTTGTTCCATGACTTTTTAGAGTAAATAAATAAATAAAAATATGCTCAAAAAGGGCACTTTCTAGCTAATTAGAGTCAAGATGAAAAATAAACAGTATTTAGAAATATTCACTATATAAATTCCCATGATTTTTGATCGTTTCCGTGACTTTTCCAGCCCTGTAAATCCTTATATTTCCAAATTTTCCATGTGCTGCTTTTTATTCCAGTGCAATATGTTAGTGATGAGAAAACTACAGGAAATGAGACCATTTCAGAGGAATGAGTAAGTCATACACGACGCTTTCTTGATGTCTTTCTTAGAGCTCAGGTCGATTTCTACAGTTCTGCAGCCTAAAACCATTACTATCCCATCTGCTGCTGATGTGACCCCCAAACACACGGGGGTCACCGTGTCGGACCAGAAACGAAAACACTCATCCCGCGGGGGGCCACTTCTCTCATCTGACATTTATTTAACACTGGAGCTAACAGAAGCATGGGTCAAGAAAACAAAATGCGATGACTCGCGCGCACAGGTGGCCGTGAAAGCTGGACAAACAACTTTAAAAGATCACGAAAGCAGTAAATCTGACAGAAGAACGGAAAAACTAATAAATATCTTCTTCAAACATCTTACCTCCTTCGCCCCTCTGCTGTCTATCCTCCACAGCAGCCACATGCGCACTTATAAAGTCAGTTTAAGATTTATAAAATCATATTCGAGTCAGCAAAAACACAAGCGGCCAGTCAAATCCCATCTTGCTCTAGTTTCTGCTTTGCTTTCAGTTTTGAGCGTCCCAAATCTTCTCTCTCTCTCTCTCTCTCTCTTCCTCCAGCTGTTTTGGCCTGCTCAAGTGAGCTCGGCACACTCCCACTTCAAATATGGCCAACTTAACAGCTGCGTTTGAAAGGACTGGCTCTCGTTCACTACAGAAATTCAACTACTTGCGGAACTATCGCTGCGTTGCTATGGAGACAGTAGCGACCACCTTTGAGAAAAACTGACCTGTGAGACGTTCCTATTGGTGGAGCGGCCCGCGTAGCTCCGCCCCCGAGTGGGAGGGGCGTAATTCTATACTAGAATTTGGGCGGAAAATTGATGGAAGAATTCTTAAATGCAGAGAGGAAGTTCACATATTCCAGCTGCCAAGGAATTTTCTTTGTTGATTCGTGCGCGTCTTTGTGGTTATTAATCGTCACGTTGTGAGTGCTTTTGGCGTCTGGTTTGTTTTTTTCACGCACAGAAGTCACTGGTTATTTTTCTTGAATCCCTGATCAGAGGCAAGTTCTGAAGCAAAGCCAGCTGTAATAGAGAGCGCTGGGCTGGGTCTTGAACTTCATGCACAGTTGGGTCCAAGGACGCATAAACTGCACAAAACTGCAGGACACAAAATGAATAGGCCGTCTTATTTGTGCATTCCTCTGACACAGACACAGACACAGACCCAGCCCTGCCTGCAGCGAGGAGGAGGCCGGTAATATGAGCAGATACGCTCGCAATCACTGCTGCTGCTCTAAGCAAAAATCATTATGTGAGTTTTTAAACGTCCTGTCACAGTCCTTGTAATTAGGCTACATTCAAATCAAACAGCTGCAGAGAGGAGGAGGGATGCTGAAGAGAGACTAAAGGTTTTCCAAGGCCAACTGATAATGAGTATTTATCTTTCAATCTAAAATTATTATAATGCAATATCGTGTGCATATAAAATAAATAATAAATAGTTTTATGTGCATGACTCACATTTAAAATGTTTTAAAATAGATATTATATAATTATAGATTTTATATTATAAATATGTTAAATATTACATGAATTTAAAATCATATATATTATATCATATATAATATATATAATATATTATATATATATATGTATATATAATATATATTATATTATATATGATCAAATACTATATTATAAACAGCACAATATATATACTATATGGATGTGTATAGATATATATGCTTTAAATGTAGAAAATGTTAAATATTAATATTAATATATAATGTAATAATGAATAATGTAGTAAAAATATAGTATGTATTTTTATATGAGTAATTTTTCATTATTTAAAAAATATACAATAAATACATTAAGTTATTACTTTTTATTTAATAATATTTTTGTAGTTTTTGTAAAATGTAAACAGTTACAAATTATAATGTAATATAGTGTATAATATAAAAAGTAAATAATAAATATGTAAATACAACACATTTAAAGTATTGAAGTTGAATTATTTAAGTATATTACCGTACATAAATACTATGAAATATCAATAAATTATATATATATATATATATATATATATATATATATATATATATAATATGTATGTGTGTGTGTTTGTGTGTGTATGTATATATACGATTTAAATGTAGAAAATTTTAAATATTATTAAATGAATCATAAATATTATGTGTGTGTGTGTGTGTGAGAGTGTGTATATATAATTTAAATGTAGAAAATTGATAAATTTAAAAATGTAGAATATGAATAATTTATTTGAATATACACTCTCAGAAATAAAGGTAGAAAAGCTGTCACTGGGGGCGGTACCTTTTCAAAAGGTACATGTTTGTAACTAAAGGGTCCATTTTGGTACCTTAAAGGTACATATTAGTACTTAAAGTGTACATATTTGAACCTAATAGGTACAAAAGTGTACCTTGTGAAAAAGTACCACCCCAGGGACAGCTTTTGTACCTTTATTTCTGAGAGTTTATATATATATTCAATTATATTATTTTATACCATTTTAATCATAATATAATATAATTTTTAAATCTTTTTTATGTAGGTTTATATCTGATTAACAACTATTGCAAACTCCACATTTTGCAGATCTACAGAATACTATAAAAAACAAAAACTCACTTAACAGCACAAGCACTAATGTAAACTTCAATGACACTTACCTGTCAGTCACTGATGGCATGTGCATCGCTGACCATCATAGTATCCAGAGAGAAAAAAACAACAACATTTATTATACTTCCTCCAGAGCAATATATTCTCATCTAGATAAAGTTTGCAGGGACTCTGTTTTGAGTTCACAAGTTCTCCCCACACATTAGTCCCATGGAGGCACACAATTGGTTCGGTCGGTTAATCTGCCCAAAGATTAAGACAAAACAAAATCCGAAACAGCCAACCACTGGCGAGACATTGTTGCATAAATCATTTCAATCTGGCCCCCACGAGCCTCCTCAGTATGAGTGAATGAGGCTCGGATGAGATTATTTCCACCAGCACTGGAACGAGCTCAGCTGTGCCAACCGACCTGCTCTGATCACAGCTGTGGAAGTGGACACTGTCTACAGGTTACAGTACAGGATTAGATTCGGCTATCTGTTCTCAGAACAGTCCATTCACAGAAGTGTCACTGTAGTCGCACCATATTACCATAACCTTGAGCCTCTGAATGTGAAACTGGATCTCAAAGTGGTTTGGGATTCAGTTTGCTAGTGTAAATGCAAATGTGAAGTGATCTAATGCAACCCTGCTCGGTAATCTTCATAAATGAGGGGTTTAGGGTTTGATCATTCAGTGTCATTTGGTTTTGACCCTCATTCACTAAGCTGTCAGTGAAAGGTCACTAGGAAAACACTGAGCTGGATAAGGCTTAGGCAAATGCAGTGTGATGGAGGAACACGACGACTGCAGATGCAAACGCAAAACTTCATATGAAGTTTGCTGGTTACTTCTCATTTAAAAGACAACATTTACATGGGTTTGTGCAGAAATAATGCACGTTTTCCTTTGCAGGAACTTTAAATGCACCCAATTCCCAGTGAAACTGCTCCATCTAGTGGTGAGAGCAATAAAATATTGTATCTAATATGACTGTTTTCAGTGTTTACATGTATTACAGTTTTGTTTTATTTGATTGCTAACACACTATAACTGATTCATTTGGCCCAATTTTCCAAATCATTCATACAGTTCTCGAAACAAAGACACGTTTCTCAAAACTTTTAACACATTCCACCTGCTTTCACACATGCTCCAATTTGCTCAATGTTTTCTGCAAAACTCTACACAATAACAGCATCATTTTGCACAGGTAACATTTTAACCATGTTCTCATTTAGAAAACACAAATACACAATATAACTCACAAAATGAACACAAATTGCACACATTTATCAGTGCAGGCTCATCTACTTGCACATTACAATTACAGCACATAGTAGCAGTACTTCAGATGAGAGAACTTTCACTATTCTTTGTGCTGTAAATACTGTAGCACACACACTCAAACTCGTAACTGTTGAACTGATTTGTAGCCAAGTACTTTTTACATGTATTTGTGCAGAACTGAGAGTTGACTGTCTAGGGGAGGCAGAGAAAGTCCTTCTTTCCTCAGAAGACTAAGAAACTGTTATAGTATAACAAATAAGGATATTACCAATACTGTAATGCAACTTGGCAGAGGATGCTGTATTTATTTATTTATTTATTGCTGTACAGTAACTGATGGGATATTCCAATGTGTGTTTACTGTATATTCAGTTGTTTGGTTTTTGTACTTTTCTCTTCTAGTGCTTTTCATACTGTAAGATAACTTTACAGTAGTGTAATGAAAGCAAACTTTTCTTAAAGTTTATTGGTGAATTTTACAACTCTATTTATGCTGCATACTGTAACAGACATTGACTTGCAAGATGTTCCTGTTTCCCAAAAGGAGGTTTTTGTAACAGTGTTTTGGATTGATCTCACTAGTGTCCTCTAGTCAGGAAAATAGTCTGTATTTGGCAGCTTTGCGTGTCATCTGAGGCCAAAGATTAGATTCTGACAAAAGAGAACATGTTTTTGACTAAAATGTTTGACTTTGACCTAGAAGTTTGAAGTTTGCACAAGTTGGTGTGTAGTTTTGAGATTGTGTTTATAGTTGTGAGAAAATGGTGAATTGTTTCATGAATTGCGTGTTAGCAATCGAGAAAAACTGCAAATGTTTTCACATTTATATTGTGTGTGTGTGTGTGAGTGAGTGAGTGGTTGGGTTTAATAATTGTAATATTAAAGGAATTTTTTAAATGTAAAAGAACTTGTTGAAAAATATGAAATAATATTTTTCATATAATGCACCATACGATTTATAATATAAATGAATATATATATATATATATATATATATATATACACAGAAAAAGGTTGTGAAATGCATTGAAAAAGAAAAATACATGTAAATGAATATGGTAAGAATTTTTTTTACAAATATATTAAAAAGTAATAAAATATTCATATTCTAAAAAAATATTTCATATTCTAAAATATTATATTTTATGTAAACAATGTATACATAATTTTAAATATAATACTATAGCTTATTGTTAAGCCATATCTCCTTCTCATTATATTAATATCATTATAACATCATCAAATTATCTAAAATATAACAATATTTTATAATATATTATACCTGTAACTTTTTAAAACATTATTTAGTTCGGAAACACTCTGAAATAAGCAGAAAGCACCTAAAATAAGACTGAAGTTTCAGTTCACTGGAATATAGGAATATGTCAGGAATGTTCTCGAATGTCTTTTCTTTCCGCCTGCTTTGATCCCTACATGCTAAATACATTAATTATTTGTCCTAAAAACGCTCTGTACTACAATATCTCATCAAAACAAACTGTGTAAAGTATATAAAAGTCTGTGAAACTTAATAAAAGTCGTGCTGATCATCTGATACGGTGACACAAGGCATCAGCTGAGAGGAGGATGCTGCTGAAGTCACTCTGCTAGTCGCACAAGCTTCAAACGTAAACACACCGAAAAAGGGTAGATTTACACATTTAACATATTTAATATTGCATAAATATGACAAGTATAGTGTTTCGACATGTTTTTAGTTGTTTTGGGATATCTCTGGATGTTTATTTCGTCGGTTTGTCGTCGTTTTTTGCACAACGGCGCCGCGAGCGCAAGCTAACTCTGAAACTGATAGGCGGAGAAGTTCAACAGCTAAACTATATTTGCTGTAAAACATAAGCAATATCTACATGTACATGGGCTCAGTTTAATATTCTATACATAAAAATAGCGTTGATAGGCTTTAAGTGAATTGTTTTTGTATGTTTAGGTAGTGAGTTTATTGGAGGATGGCGTTTGTGAAGAGCGGATGGCTGCACAGACAAAGTGAGTGTTTATTACACCGTATTTATGTCCTTTAAACCCTTTGTTTTAGTGTTTTTGGTGTCTAATTTGAGCATGTTTTGTAATTCATATAAAAGTTTAAATAGCACTTTTATAATTTAAAACCTCTTTGTGGGAACTCATGAAATATAAATTACTTGTGCGAAATGTTTAGCTTGGAGGTTGAATTGAAAAGCTTTTCAGTTTTGCTTTTAGTTTTTATTCAGTAAAGAAGACATGCACGAATAGTTTCCTGTCCTCTTCTTGTTATCTTGTCATGAGGTTTTAGACAGAAGTTGAAAAACAGCTGAACTTTGTCTTAAAACCTAGTAAGCTGACTATCTAGGCAGCTAGGCTGTATCTTGTTTGTCTTGTAAGTCAAAAAGTGTTTTAAAGATCTTTTTCGATGATTACTTCATTATTTTGCTTAAACTTGCTTGAACAATCGAGGTCAGATTACATTAACAAGTAGTCTTTTTTTATTTAATATTTTAATTATTTTATACTACATTCATAATATGAAAAATAAAATATACATGCAGATACAGTTTATAATTTAATTATTTCATAATGTAATTAAATTTTTTATTATATAAGGTAATTAAAACATTGCTGATATCAAACTTATTTTGTCTAAATAAATTATGATTAAAATTATTATATATTTTGTAATTTTAATACATTCACAATAAATTTATAACATTAATTGCAATTAATCACATCCAAAATAAAAGTTTTTGTTTATGTAATATGTGTGCGTTGTGTATATTTATGTATATATAAATACACACACATACAGTGTATATTTTGAAAATATTTACATGTATATGTTTATGTAATTTATATTATATATAAATTAGTGGTGTCAAATGATTAATCGCTATTAATCGCATCCAAAATAAAAAATTTGTTTACATAATATATGTGTATGTGTACTTTGTATATTTATTATGTATGTATAAATATACGCACATACAATATATATTTTGAAAATACTTACATGTATTTAAATGAATATATTTATATTAATATAATTTATATTATATATAAATATATTTAATATATAAACATGTGCATGTGTTTGTATTTATATATACATAATAAATATACACAGTACACACTCATATATTATGTACACAAAAACTTCAATTTTGGATGTGATTAATCGCAATTAATCGTTTGATAGCACTAATGTAAATATATTTAATATACAAATATAACATATTTTTCTTAAATATATACATGCATGTATTTATATATACATAATAAATATACACATTACACACATATATTATGTAAACAAAAACTTTTATTTTGAATGCGATTAATCGCGATTAATCATTTGACAGCACTAATAATTTTAGAATGTAATTTTAAAAATTATATTTTTGAATTTTAAAAAGTCATTAAAAATGTAATTCTAAAATCATATCAGGCACCATCTTGCGGCGCTGGAAGAGGAACTGGTTTGACCTCTGGTCAGATGGACGTCTGGTCTTCTACGATGACCAGCAGCGGCGGGACATGGAAGACGAGATCCACATGAAGGTGGACTGCATTAACATCCGCAACGCCAGCGCGTGTAGAGGTGGGTGTGATCCGCACTTCAGTCTTCATCTGCTGTCTTTCCTTCTGCTTTTGAACCACGGAAGATGCGAAAACCTCAAAAGTGCCTTCTTATGTAGTGCTTGACAGGTTTTTGCAAGTCGTTAGACCAACAGAGGAAGTAAAAAGTAAATAATAAGCAACCTGGAAAAGTCCTCATGTGTCGTCGTCGTTGTTGTTGTTGTTCTTCATCCTCCATTATTTATTTCCAGAGCTCACGCCACCTGAGGGCAAAGGCAAAGACTCCCTCCTGCAGATCGTCTGCCGGGACGGTCGGGTCATCAGCGTCTGCGCAGACAGTGCAGACGATGCTTTGTGTGTCAAATTTTCTATTATTATTTACAATGTGTTCTTCAAAATTCGATTGTTTTCATACTAACTCGATGTATTTTGGCACAGGGCTTGGAGCATGGCACTTCAGGACGCCAGACTCAACACTGTGAGTCACACAAATGCAGTCTGAGTGGAAAAATACTTTCACATTTAAACTTTCCAGTAGTGCAGCTTCTGGAGCTGATTTCAGAAGCGTTACAGACGCGTTTGCTGACGTGGCTTGGTGTGTTTTGTAGATTGTGCCGCCGCCTCAGGTCGGTTTCGCAGAGGACGTCGTAGCATCAGCTCCTCCACCCTATTCTGAATTAAACCCAACTCCGCAGGTAATACATTTAAAGGAAAATGACAAATGTTGATTACTACAAAAAATATTTTATTTTACTTGGATATCCAGATTATGTTGTTGCATGTGTTTTAAAGCTCTTTTTAGATGTTGACTTCGTCATTTCTGTTTGATTATAAACTTGTTTGACCAGGAAGAACAATTGAGGTTGGATTACGTTTACTAGCAATGCTTGAAAATATATTGGCTGCTATAAAAAGGATGTTATCAATCCCAATAAAACACTGCTTCAAATGATGCTTTCAGTTTTAACTAGTTCATCTGATCAAAACAGGACACTAATGTAGACTGTTTTCTGATTGTTATTTTCATGTTTTGGCTAATATTCTAATTCTGCATGTTTTTATCAAAATTAATTATAATTTATTAAATGTGATAAAGAATTATAACTTATAGTAAAATAAATGTATAATACATTTAGATATGAAGTGAATTTTATAATTTAATTATAATATAGTTGTTCATTACAATTAAAGTTTCCATTTTAGAATTGTTCAAATATAATTAAACATGTCTCCATATGTATGTGTATATATATATATATATATATATATATATATATATATATATATATATATATAGAGAGAGAGAGAGAGAGAGAATAAATGAAAAAATGGACATGTAGAATGAGCATGTACAATTAAAATTTTAAATATTCCAGAGTCAATAATAAAGAATTATTGGTAAATAATAAAATAATTTAATCGTGCCATAATGTGATTTAAAAATAACTTTTAAAATGATTAAAAATAAAGTAAAATGTAATTAAATATAACGAAAAGCTAAAGAAAATATATAAAAATAAAAATGAAAAATAGTTGTTTTATGATAGAATTTTAATAACATGATATAATTATAAAATAAAATAAAAAATCCTTAAATATAACAAAAATCGATACAATTAAAACAAATAATTTGAATATAAAAATAGGAAATGAGCATGCATGATTAAAATGTAAATACTCTGAAAAATATATAAAATTTATTAATTAAATCATTTTACATAAATTATAATGCAATAATTAAATTATAGTACAGATCACTTAAAATGTAACTGAATATGAGAAAAAGTAAAAGAAATATTCTATATTTAAATTTCATGAGCATCCAGGAAAAAATTAAACAGTATATATTTATGCTAGTGCTGTCAAATGATTAATTGCGATTAATCGCATCCAAAATAAGTGTTTGTTTACATAATATATGTGTGTGTGTATTACACATACAGCATATATTTTGAAAATATTTACATGTATATATTTATATTCATATAATTTATATCATATAGAAATATATTTAATATATAAAAGTAACATATTTTTAATATATAAAAGTAACATATTTCATGTATGATATATACATGCATGTGTGTGTTATATATACATAATAAATATACACAGTACACACACATATTATGTAAACAAACCCTTTTATTTTGGATGTGATTAATCGCGATTAATCGTTTGACAGGACTAATATATACTAATTTAAAAATAATAATAAATAAGGAACTGATCAATCATGCATCCCTGATTTTTTCCCCCTGATTTTCATCTAGGTTTTCTATCCTGATGGATATGGCGGTTATGTTCCTCATCCTCCACCTTATGCCACACAGATGGTCTATTCCGCAGACGGCCAGCAGTATGCAGTTGCCTACCCGTATCATTATCAAGGTAACAGGAAGTTTGTTGACTTTTGACTAGTTTTGTAACGATTCACTCAACTCACGATTGGATTTGATTCACGGTTCTGATTTCACGATTCGATTCACAATTTTTTTTAAGAAAATGAGATTTAAAACAAATTATAAATTAAATGTGTCCTTTTATTATTGCTTGAACAAAATGCTGCACGTTTCTTTGTGAAATTGAAATATAACACCATAATAATATACTAATACAGCACTTGTGTTGGTTTTGATTTGTCCTCATTTGTAAGTCGATTTGGATAAAAGCCTCTGCTAAATAACAAAATGTAAATATAATGTAAATGTAAATAACAAAACTAAATTGAAATTTTAAAACAAGCCCCAATCAAATAAATAAGTAACATAAATAAAAGAAATCTCTTCATAAAAACAAAATAAGGCTTTGTCTGTGCTCTTTCCATTTAAAATTAGAGGCAACCACTGCAATTTAATCATGATCCAAACAAAGATGCTGCATACATGCAGCATGAGCAGTTTTTAATCTAAATTAGACTTGTATAATTTCGAAATTTGAAGCAAAAACAGAATGGTCCGACTTCAGTTTTGTGAAACTATACATAGAAACAGCAGACGAGCTGAATGAGACGCAGATTCACTCTCTGCCAGCAGGTGGCGCTTTAAACGTTTCCATGGTTTCCGCTGTAAACAAACCAGCCCTGCACTTATGAACTTTAATATGCATTATACAGAGGCAAGATGAAAAGAAAAATACCATCTAAACTTTTCTAAAGACAGTAAGTTCCCCTCAGACATACATTCATATAAACTCCTACCCCTAATTGAATCGCGATTTGTTTAGCATCTCAATCGATTTGAATTGTCACTTATTTTAATCGATTTTCAACCGGCTCGCGGTTAATCGTTACATCCCTACTTTTGACATATAACCTTTATGTAGTTTGATTGACGTATGTTTATTTGTGTCCGTCAGGCGGATATGCACCCAGCGTCAACCACGTGATCGTGCAGGAGCGCCGGCGTGACGACACAGGTGACGTTGCTCTGGGGATGCTGGCCGGTGCTGCGACGGGATTGGCCCTTGGCTCCCTGTTTTCCGTATTCTAATGTGTTTGTGTGAACCCAGCCCAGCCCCACCTGACCTTCAGCGCGGGAAACCCTTCCTGTGTTGTTTTAACTTTTGCCTTTACGCCTCGTAATGCGCAGGTCTGATAATGTAGCCGGGCTGGGCGAATATTCACTTACTTTTCTGTATTTGTCTTTGTACCAAAGCTTATGTACTTTTGATTAGGCACCAACAAACGCATTTGCTTTGCAAATTTAATCTATAGCATACAAAGATATACATTAAAATATTGGCGGCTGGACTTAAGATAAGGATAATCAGTGAGGTTTATAGATCAGCCGCTGTTTAGAAACACGAAGTGTGTATTGTTGAGTCTAAAAATGTGTTGATTTTATACTAACGATGCCTTGTGAAGAAATGACACAGGCCTTCATGAAATGAATGATAGGCAAGTAGTTTTTTCCTATTATTTCTAATTAGAAAAGAAACAGTTTTTAGTGTCATTTGCAGCTGCAAAGCCAAAATTGTGTTGAATTAAATATGTTTGTGACAGTCTCGGTTAAAAGGAATAGTTCTCTCAAAAATGAAAATTCAGTTTTTAATTTGTAAAAGGCACACACGTCTGTTTCAGCAATTAAAAACAAAAGACATATGAAAATATATATATATATATATATATATATATATATATATATATATATATATATATAATATATACATTTTCATATATTTTTTAATTGATGAAAATATAAAAAAAATAATAATAATTTGGCAGAAGTATCTTTAAAAATAAAATATCAATTGTTATTGTATGGCAAACAGCAGCCTGAACATTTTGTTAAATGTCTATAAAAATCATGTGATTTCAAGAAATTCGAGGGTGAGTAAATAATGACAGAATTTTCATTTTTGTGCAAAATATTCATTTACATCTAATTTGACAGGAAAACTTGTAATAATACTGATGATGATGATACATGATTAATACTGTGACAGCGATTGTGATGTAATTCAGGAAAGAGTGAAGAGTGCGTCCTTAAATCTACCGCACCTTTTCTAACAGTTTTTTTTTTTCCTTTCTTTGCCTTTGTGTTTGTGGCGGCCTTCTTTTTATTGTTTATTTATACTCAGTGTTATCAAGTGTGTATTTTTCCCTTTTTTGTGGATGCTTTACACTTTCTTTGAGGTTTATTTACTTTGAAAAATGTGATTGACTTTGTCTTGATCTCTAATTTTGTGTATTTTTTTCTCTTGAGAGTTAATACAAAATGTAAAACATTATTCACAATGTTTGTGATGGGACACAAAGGGAAAAGTCGGATCGACGTGATTGGTTAGATTTACACAATTATGTAATGATCTGTTCTTTACTGTACTTTGACATTGTTGTGTTTACATAACAGGTATAATCATGAGTATATAAGTGATAATAATCATAAATGTTTAATGCATACAAGATGTATCGGTGCATTTCAGGTCATGGTTTAGTTTAACTCGGGTCCTTTGTTTTTAAATGTTTGTGACTGAGTGTGTAATGGACCAGTGATTTAGAAAAATGACATTTTTCACCATACTTTATTGCTTATATCTGTTTTTCTTAATTGCCTTGCTGTTTGAGCCTCAAAAAAAACAATTTACATGTTAATATATACCCACATAATCATCGGTGTGTTATTTATAAACTATTAAAATAAGATGTCTTGTGATTCTTTGGGTCAGTTCATTCATTACGTTTCAGTTTGCAATTGTTTATAATAAAAACTACAACATTACATAAAGAAAATAAAGCGTTCTTATAGGCTACAGCAGTGGAATTGAAAAAGAAAAAAAAAGTCACGTTAGTTCACGTCGTGAATAAAAGAACGTGATCACGCAAGTTACGTTACTGAATTCCGCTGTGTCACTGTGTGAGGGCGCCACCTGCTGTTTACTGTTATTATTTGTCTGTTTACGATTACTTTCAAGCAGCGTATATTATAGGCATCGGATGAAAGTAAAAACGGAACAAGACATGAAAACCACAAAGAGCAGAATCACGCGATTAGAGGTAGTTTAAACACTTTATTTACAGACGAAAGTAGAAAAACAGTAGAAAAACAAACACTTCAAAGGCGAAGATGAGGTCTGCACACCCAAAACATGTATTCACATATGTGTAAACACTTTTTCACAGCTCACTGGTTGTCTTTGATTCTGGTCCCAAGTTATTTATTAACTTCAGTGTTAGTGGTTTTAAGACTAGTCTTTTTTTTGGCAATAAGGTAGATAACCAGACACAGGCACAAGTGACCATGCAACTGAACAAATACAAATTATCTTTTTTGTTTTGTTTTATCTCTCAAAATTCAAAGTAAAAATATTATGACCCATTTGCAACAAACCATTTAAAATGAAGAGGATTTTTAGTAATAATGAATGGATATCTGATCTGATTGGTTACGTTCAGGAAAATCGTTACACCCCCAAAAAAATCTCAGGGTTAAAGACTGACCAAAGATTTTGAAAAATAAAATATGGAGAAGGAGCTTTGTAAACATGATGGAAAAATATAAATAAATGCCATGTGAATCCAGCAAAAATTCATCCCTCCTGGCCAAAGTCCTCAGTGAACTTCTTCAGCTTCTCCAGATCCTCCTCGTTCACAGTGGGCTTGGTTCTCTCAAGTGACTTCAACATGTCCTCCTGAGACACACAGACAAGAAGATCAAAACAAGCTCTGGGAATTTAGCTTTTTTTCCCACTAGTTGCAAACTTACCAAGCTGACTATCGGCTCCAGGAGTTTATCACTCGCTACATCCACCCAGGTCATGTGGATCGCGCCTGGGTCGTTTGGAGAGCAGGGCGTCAAGAGGTCATCCACCACAACATCTGGGTTGTTCCACGCCTTTCCTCTGACCTGTTAAAACAGACATGAGAGGATGGATTCACGCTTTTCAAGGTGCGCAAACCTATGCAGCTTGCTTCCGCCATGGGATAAAAAAAGTAATTGTGACTTTTTAATCTCACAATTGAGACTTTTTTATATATAAATTCAGAATTACAAGATATGAACTCAATTCAAAGTTGGAAATATGAGAAATAAAAAGACAGAAAGATATAAGATATATCTTACAATGGTAAGATATAAAGTTGCAATTACTATTTTTTTTTTTATTCCATGGCAGAAAAAAGAACAGAATATGGTAGCTTGTTTCTACCATGGGATAAAAACTAAAAATAGAAATAAATAAATAAAAATACAAAATAAAACTTTTTATCTCACAATTCTGACTTTTCACGCAATTTTGAAAAAAAAGAAACTTTTTTCCCCTCGCACTCAATCTCACAATTCTGATTTTTTTTTCTGATTTTTTTTTAAATATAATTTCAGAAATGCAAGATATGAAGTCTGATTTGTGAGATATAAACTCACAATCAGAAAAAAAAAAAGAGTCAGAATTATGAGATAAAAACTTTTTTTTTATTCTGTGGCGGAAAAAAGAACAGAATTTGGAAGCCTATTTCTGCCATGGGATAAAAAAATGTAAAAAGTAACTTTTTTCCCAGAATCACGAGATATACAGGTGCTGGTCATATAATTAGAATATCATCAAAAAGTTGATTTATTTCACTAATTCCATTCAAAAAGGGAAACTTGTATATTATATTCATTCATTACACACAGACTGATATATTTCAAATGTTTATTTCTTTTAATTTTGATGATTATAACTGACAACTAAGGAAAATCCCAAATTCAGTATCTCAGAAAATTAGAATATTACTTAAGACCAATACAAAGAAAGGATTTTTAGAAATCTTGGCCAACTGAAAAGTATAAACATGAAAAGTATGAGCATGTACAGCACTCAATACTTAGTTGGGGCTCCTTTTGCCTGAATTACTGCAGCAATGCGGCGTGGCATGGAGTCGATCAGTCTGTGGCACTGCTCAGGTGTTATGAGAGCCCAGGTTGCTCTGATAGTGGCCTTCAGCTCTTCTGCATTGTTGGGTCTGGCATATCGCATCTTCCTCTTCACAATACCCCATAGATTTTCTATGGGGTTAAGGTCAGGCGAGTTTGCTGGCCAATTAAGAACAGGGATACCATGGTCCTTAAACCAGATACTGGTTGCTTTGGCACTGTGTGCAGGTGCCAAGTCCTGCTGGAAAATGAAATCTGCATCTCCATAAAGTTGGTCAGCAGCAGGAAGTGCTCTAAAACTTCCTGGTATTCGGCTGCGTTGACCTTGGACCTCAGAAAACACAGTGGACCAACACCAGCAGATGACATGGTACCCCAAACCATCACTGACTGTGGAAACTTTACACTGGACCTCAAGCAACGTGGATTGTGTGCCTCTCCTCTCTTCCTCCAGACTCTGGGACCCTGATTTCCAAAGGAAATGCAAAATTTACTTTCATCAGAGAACATAACTTTGGACCACTCAGCAGCAGTCCAGTCCTTTTTGTCTTTAGCCCAGGCGAGACGCTTCTGACGCTGTCTGTAGTTCAAGAGTGGCTTGACACAAGGAATGCGACAGCTGAAACCCATGTCTTGCATACGTCTGTGCGTAGTGGTTCTTGAAGCACTGACTCCAGCTGCAGTCCACTCTTTGTGAATCTCACCCACATTTTTGAATGGGTTTTGTTTCACAATCCTCTCCAGGGTGCGGTTATCCCTATTGCTTGTACACTTTTTTCTACCACATCTTTTCCTTCCCTTTGCCTCAAAACCTCAGAAGTCCAAGATAAAAAGTCTGAATTATGAGACAAAGTCATAATTACCTTTTTTAAATCCTGTGGCGGAGAAAAGCTTCCATACAAATGTAATTCCGTACCTTTTTGAAGTGGGACGCAGACTGAACTTTGCGGATGGGCTGCATGAGGGCATCACGAACGACGATGCTGATGTCAGCACCCGAGTAGCCGTCAGTCTTCTTCCCAAGAGTTATGAAATCCTCTTCGTTGAGGCTATTGGGAGTGGAGCCGAGGTGCAGCTTGAACATGGCGGAGCGAGCGTGCTTCTCAGGAAGAGGGATGTAGATGCGCTTTTCAAACCTATAACCATAAGACAACAATAAACCAATGCCTATATTTCAATACATGAGAATTTGTGTGGATTTGCATGACGCACCTTCTCCTGATGGCAGAATCCAGCGTCCAGGGGATGTTCGTCGCTCCAAGGACCAGAATTCCTTCATTGTCGTTTCCTACGCCTGCGAGAATGAGAAAATTATGTTTATAAGCAATAATATAATGAAAACTATTATGAAGACAAAAACAGCAGATAAAACAACTGCTAACAAAAATATTAAATAAAAATAAAAGACTTCAATATAATTGAAAATATTATTTTATAACATTATTAAGTTTTTGTAATACTGTATATTAAAAAATAATTAGAAAGAAGAAGAAAGGAGAATATAAAGAAAATATTAAAATATTATCTGGAAAAAAATAATTCACAATAATTGTATAGCATATAGAATACGAAAAGTTATAATATTTTATAATTTTTTAAAAACAAAAATATAACTAAAATGTTGACTTCAATATGATAAAATATTATAATATACATAATAATAATACAATTTAATAATCGTTATCACCTTATGCTACATATACACACACACACATATGTAGCATAAAGTGATAACGTATTAAACTATATTTTATATATATATATATATATATATATATATACACACACATATATGCATACACACACAGCAATTGTATAGCATGCATAACAATAAATGTTCGTCTGAAAAAGCAATAAAAAAACGTATAAATATAAAAATCTAAATAAAAATAACTGACTTCAATATAAAAAAAAAATAAAATATTATATTATAACATTATATAGGCATCAGCATGGAAGCCCTTTTCCACCACAAAAAAAGAAGAGAAAAAAAAGGTAATTGTGAGTTTATATCATGCAATTCTGACTTTACAACACACAATAATAAACTCAGAATATATCAGTATATATCAAAATATCAGTATTTTCCCCCTCAGAATGGGAGATTATAACTTATAATATATATCTCACAATTTTGAGAAAAAAAAGTCAGAATTGTGAGATATAAACTTGCAAAAAAAGTCAGAATTGTCAGTTTATATCTTGCAATTCTGACTTAATCGCAATTGAAATTTAAATCTAAAAAGTCGCAATTACCTTTTTTATTTTTTATTCAGTGGCAGAAACAGACTTCCATACAGAGGATAAGCGTTTTAGAGAATGGATCGATGGATGGATTATTATGTTAATATAATATCCAAATAAATAAATACACACATAAATAGCATTTATATATAAACAAAATAAAAACTATTTCTGAACCATTAACACTAAACGTGAATTGAAGCTACAAAAATAAACAAAAAAAGTCACATTTTCAAAACTATAACAACCCTGCCAAATGAGACAAATTTGCTCTTGCGACAAAGCCATCGCTAGCTTTGCGTTTACCTTGCATCTGGACCAGAAACTCAGTCTTGATCCTGCGGGCCGCTTCGCTCTCGTTCTCGTTTCTGGAGCCGCACATGGAGTCAATCTCATCGATGAAGATGATTGAAGGCTTGTGCTCCCGAGCCAAACTGAACAGATTCTTCACTAACCTAACAGACAATGACAGAATTAACAACAAACATTTTAATGTGACATAAAATAATATATTCCCACTTAACATTTGAGGAGCACTCACTTCTCGCTCTCTCCCAGCCACTTGGACACCAGGTCTGATGACGAGATGGAGAAGAAGGTGGAGTTGTTGGCCTCGGTAGCCACCGCTTTAGCCAGGTAGGACTTTCCTGTTCCTGGAGGACCAAAGAGCAGAATCCCTCTCCACGGAGTGCGTTTCCCTGCGGATAGTCATGAGCTTCAGAACACTTCAGAAGACATTCTCAGACATATTAACACATGTAACCCATCATACCAGTGAAAAGATGAGGGAATTTGATTGGCAGGATGACCGCTTCTTTAAGGGCCTCTTTGGCTCCTTCCAAACCAGCAACATCATCCCACTTAATGTTGGGTTTCTCCATGACAATAGCACCTGGGAAGTATGAAAATCCATGTTTTTTTTCTTCCATTGTGGCTTCTTTAATAAAGTCTGTTTGACACAAAATGTTGTACCTTGGAGTTGATTTTGGAATTTCTTTTTCTCTGCATCGCCATCATCAGTGTCAGTCCTGTATAAGATGAAATTTGGCATTGTGTTTACTCCGTGTAACAGGAAGTGGATTAGTCAATTGAGCAGGAAGTAGATCCTCTCACCCTTTATCGTCAGACTGGGGAACTTTGACAGGTTTGGAGGGCGGCGCGCTCTCTTTCTTCTTCAGGTACTGCTTGAGCTGCTCCGCTCGGTCCAGATAATCAGCACACTTCGCTCTGATGCTCTGCTTGGCCTTGTCACCCTGAGCTTCATCTGCACCATAATACATCAAAATAATAATAAAACATGTGCCATCAACAGGTTATGATTTTTTGCTCAAAGAACTGCATTGAATACATTTAAGATATAAAAGACAATTTATAGTATGCAAATAATTTAAATAAATAACTATATAAATACAATTTAAATATATTAAATAATTCATTTATAATAATCATTTAAATATTTAAATAATATTATAAATAAATGATAATTATCTGCAATATAAAACATCAAAACGTTCATTATTTGTTCATGCTCAATAAACTGCATTTAATAGTGAATTAAATACATTTCAGATATGAAATACAATATAAATAAATAAATAAGCAAATAAGTAATTAAATAAAAATAATTTTGACAAATATAAAAATTAAACATTTTTTAAATAAATAAATAAATAAAACATTAAAAAGTGCCACTATTAATTCAGGACTTTTGCTCACGAAATTGCATTTAATAAAGGATATTAAAAATATATAACATTATGAATATATAACATATTAATAAAATTAAATAAAACACAATAAATAAATACATATATTATAAGAATACATATGGGCTCATCTAAATAATACAATTGCTTAAAAATACAATATTATAATGTGTGTATATTGTATGTTAACTCACATATATATATATATATATATATATATATATATATATTCACGTAGGCTATATATACGTGTGTGTGTGTGTGTGTGTGTGTGTGTGTATATATATATATATGGATCTTTATATGACATATTCTACTTAATAATTAATATTATAAATAAACAAGTCATGTTTTATTAATATCTATTAATAGTATTTGATATATGATTAATATTTTATGATATATATATATATATATATATATTAATATACTAATTTAAACATTTTTAAATGAATATAGACTGTTTAAATATAAATTAACATAAAAAAAAATGAATATATTTAAAAACTGCACGTGAAATCTAAGTGAAGTTTATAAATAGTGGCTTTTGGCTTCTTACATTTTACCACATGAAGAAAATACTGGATTGCATGTTGATAGAGGCGCAGAGCTTCCTCATAGTTTTTGGCCTTGTCCTCCTCAGAGGCTCTGCTGGCCAAATCAATGGCTTTCTATCGTACACAAGTAAATATAGAAGAGACATTCAAAAAGTACAAAAAAAAAAAAAAGTTGTTCTTGCTAAGGCTATACTTTAATTGTATGTTTCATAAATGCACACAATTACATACAATATTTCACACTTTGGAAATAACATAAATCAAAATAATTGGAAATAAAATAAAATAATTCTGCACACAAGTGATATGTAAAATGTTTAAGAGAAAAATAAAATATAAAATTGTCTGTAGTTACACAAACACCCATATATAGATGACTTGATCAGATTGTAGAGCCATGACAGGCCTGTTTAAATGTTTCAAATCTTTGACTGTCTGTGTTAAATAAGAAGATGCTATAGTGTGGTGTAATGTAGGGATAACTGGTTAAACCAGTTTTAGACAGGCTAATGAATACATACAGGAGATTAAAAAAAAACGTACCAGACAGGAGCTAAAAAAAACCCTTTACAATGTAATAAATAAGTCAAGAAGCACTTTCTTAAATGTATGTATCAAAATAATAAACAAGCTACCTAAATATAACGAACACATTAACGTTTACCGGTTAAACAATATATCCTAAACCTCGACAACATAATCATATTTTAGACTGTATGTTGTCAAAGCATACGTTTAAACAGAGCAGAAAAATGATAACAAGTATAACAATAATTCACATCATGAAGAGGTCCACTATAGTGGCTGTCACGCCGCTAGTAAAGTCTCTTACCTGTAAATTAGCATTTGTCATTGTTGACGGTGTGTTGAAGGTGAACTTATAATATGTTACTGCGGGAACGGTTCAAATATATACATTTTTTAAATGAATGTCTCGCGGAGTCTCGGTGTGTCGGTAAATCTGTGCGTCTCGCGCACTTCCGCGTCCAGTGTTTACAGGGACGTCACTGAGGACGAGCGTCGAGCCACGCCCCTCCCGCGCATCGGACACGCCTTCACTGAGTCTTACTGAAACATTACTAGTTTACTGACACAAATAACATCAAATATACTGCCAGTAATTTTTAAAAATTAAAACAATAAAAAATAAAATATAAATTCACGTTAAGCAAATAAATGGATTTTAAAATATTTAATTCCATCATAAAATACGTTAAAAACTAGTATTTATAATTTTGACAAATAAACAGTTTACCATGCTTCTTATGCAGACAAAAAGTTAAATAAAATGTTAAGAGACGCATATTTAAGAACCAAGATTTTGATATTTCTTGAAGATAATATAAAGTCCAAAATGCATTTCAGTGGAGAATATGGCAAGAAAAAAAATATACATCAAAGAGCCAATAAATACAGTTTACAAACAAATTAAAATAAGTCAAATTAAAAATCGTAGAGATGTTTAAAATAAAATGGATTCAAATTTAAAAATCATGTTTTTGTGTATGCAATCAAATAAATATTTTTTAAATTTAATTTTTTTAAATATTAGAATAAGACGTTAAAAGCAGCATTTTCATTGTCATTTATTGTTTTGACAAACATACATTTTAGCACACTTCTCACACAGACAAAATGCTACATAAAATGTTAAGAAAACAAATATTTACGCACCAAGATTTCAACTTTTCTAAAGAAAACAAAGTTTGACTTCCATTTCAGCAGAAAATAAATATGGCAAGAAAAACTACTCATCAAAGAGCCAAGAATTTTTTTTTTTTAGCTTTTTTTTTATTGTGTTGTGTCTATTTGTTATTTGGTTGTGAAGTTTCCCTTTCTTTGTTTTAGTAGCCTGACATAAACACTGATTCATGAGCTCTTTTATTGAAAACATGCTATTAATTAAAATATATTTGCAAGCTACAAGACACTACTAAAATAATTTATTAATTTTATAAAACAAATTTTTAAACATTCTATTTTTTCAACAAAAAAGCATAAGCTGCTTCTTACAAAATATACAAATTTGATAAATGCTTTAGACATTTAACAAAAAAAACTAAACAAATAAGACAATTAAGCAATTCTGCTTTCCAGTGCATTTGTGTTGTTGCAAGCAATCAAGCACCATTATAAGATGGGCTGTATGAGACAGGAAAGCAGCGGCTCCTCTCTCAGGAGGATGTAGTGCATTCATTTTTCATCAACCTAAAAACAAGGATGTCAGAGAGAGCTGAGAGCAAACCCAGCAGTCATCAACTTCCTCCGTTCAGCAGCGGCAGGCGCAGGACTCTCAGGATGCGCTCATTCTTCGTCAGATCCTCCGGCAGTTCATTATTCTGCGGAGAGAACGTGCCATTAAAACACATTTTAGCTGTTGACTGCAGGACATTCATTACTTCACACTGACCAGTAGATGTCAGCACTATTTTTTCAACTAACATATTTTTTGTTAACCTTTAAAACTACATACAACCTATTTTTTTGTACAGAACACTTTTACCTAAGATTTTACCTACACACACACACACACACAAAATAAATCATTTGAATAAATATTTAATAATATATATTTCTTTAATATTTTATTAAATAAATATAATTTTGCAAGTTGTCCATGTAAAATAATATTAATGCCATATATATATATGTGTGTATGTATGTATGTATGTGTGTGTGTGTGTGTGTGTGTATATATATATATATATATATATATATATATATATATATATATATATATATATATATATATAAAATTGATCTATTTAAATATTTAAGCATAATTTTTAAAAATAATTTAATACATAAAATAAAGTACTACTACTACTACTAATTTTAAAAGACGATAATAAAACAATAATTAATTAAATAAAAAGATAAGGATGAAATGATTAGTATATAAGTATTTCAATAAAAAATAATTATAATTATAATTAATATCAATATTTTAATAAAGAAATAATTAATAATAAAATGTAATATATATATATATTGTTTAAAATAATAATTGTGTAATTTATTGATGTGCATCAATAATTATTATATATTTGGGTTTGTTTTGAACAATTTAAATAAAGCCTACAAATAAGATTAAATACATATATTAAAAAATAGATAGATAGATAGATATATATAGAGAGAGAGAGAGAGAGAATAATATGTGTGAATTAATATGTTATAATCCGCATGTCTCAAACTCACCTTGTTGGGTAAACCTGGATCAGCATTTGCCTTCAGCAGAAGTTCGATAGTTTTTGGATTCCCGCCCATGACGGCGGCATGAAGAGCTGTAGAACCGTTCTAGATTGCAGGACAAAACACACACAGTCACAACTGAACCACTTTCTGGACGTTTGGACGTCAGATGATGCTGTCGTACCTTCAGAAGGCCGAGTGAAGGAGAGAACTTGAGGAGCTCCTCGATGACGTTACAGTGGCCTTTATGTGCAGCTTTGAACAGAGCCGTGGAGCCGTCCTTCAGTCAGAAACACCAGAGATAATACAACAAACCAGGCCTTTGTCAAACATATCATGCATTTTTTATAAGCTCTTTTTCTTTTCCACCTGGCTGAACAGTCTGATTCAAACCAGGGCAGAATATGAAGAGATATTGTAGAAAATAAAATAAAATAAATATTTTTTAACATACTTTTCTATCTGCGTCACGGTCTGCACCTCGCAGCAGCAGAACTTTGACCACCTCACTGTGTCCCATCTGGGCTGCCATCCAGAGCGGAGCTGTGCCATCCTGACCCAAAAACACAATCAACATGGAGAACACAATGAAATACATAATAGCAAACCAAACACTGCTAATCAAAACCAAACTACGCATAAGCCACGAGTATAAATCAGACCTCTCGCGGTTGATTGACTTTAGCCCCGGATGACAAAAGCTGCCGTATTACGGTCACATGACCCTCTTGGGACGCCAAAAATAAGGCCGTCGCACCATCCTGAAACAGAGAAGATGTGTATGATGAAAATGTTTTTTAGACAATATGACAATAGACCGAGATGTAATAAAAATAGACCCCAAGAATATGATCTTTTATACATAAAAAAAACATTAAATTAATGACAAATTAATTAAAATGGTTATTAAATTAAAATATATGAATAAATATTAATTCTGAATCAATAATAAATAAATAGAAATAAGACAAACAAATAAATAAATATTACACTAAATAACATTACATAACATAAAAATAAATAAATAAATGAATAAATATAAAAAAACACGTAATTAAATACAAAAACATGAATAAAATTAAAAGAAATAAAAAAAAATCACATTAAGAAAATGTATAATGTATTCAAAATAAATTAAGAAATAATTAATATAATAGTAGAGAAAATTAAATAAAAATTAAATGAATGAATAAATAATACATTTAAATAAATATTAGATTAGATTAAAATAACATTACACTAAATTAAAAACAAAATTAAACATTAAATTAAAAATAAATTAATACATATAATAACAAGAACAATTAATAAAACACAAAGTAAACTAATATCTAAACTAATTTTACATTAAATAAATAAATAAATATTACATTAGAATGAAACAACATTAAATAAAAATGAATTTTAAATAAATGCAATGACATTCTTGGCAAGACATGCTAAACCTGCTAAAATATTTCCACCAAATTATTGGAAAATATTTGGTGTCTCCCAAGGATATGTTTTAATTGAACCTGTGTCTTAAGAGCAGAGTCTTAGCACTGAATCAGCAGAAACCTTCAGGTGTTTAAGCCTCATGGGAGGAATAGAGTGGACTAACATTGAGCTGGTCGTGGACGTTGGCGCCGTTCTTCAGAAGGGTCTCCACCACTCTGGAGTGACCGTACTGACAGGCTGCGGAGAGCGCCGTGCCGCCGTCCTGGAGATCACAAACCAGTCGTTTTATTCACAGTCACAGCATACCTCAGTCTCATTTACAGCTAAATCAAAGCGCACCTTTGTCCGAAACTCTGTGGACGCTCCAAATTCAAACAGGAGCTTGACAATTTCATTGTGGCCCTGCTGTGAAGCGAAGAAGAGAGAGGTGGAACCTGTCTGAGGAACAGAGACATCATCAGCAGCCGCACACTAATGTACACACACACACACACACACACACACACACCCATCTGAGGAGTCATATTAACAACCTGACACTCCACCTCAGACAGAAATAACTTTCACTGCTGCTTATTGCTAGGGAGATGCCAACAGAAATGCTGCTGTGGAATATAAAATATAAAGAGCCAAAACAAAACAGACAAACAAACAGACAGATAGATTACATTAGATTAAAATAATATGTTAAATTCAAAATTAAAAGAAAAACATAAATATCAAAATAATTAATACATAACATTTAATAAAAATCATTTATATATATATATATATATATATATATATATATATATATATATATATATATATATATATATATATATATATATTTGTTTTATTTATAAAGATTGTTATTAAATATTTTGATAATTATTATAAAAGGGTCTGGCTATTTAATAGATACAAATTGTGCATATTTAATAATTTTCAGATTTGTATTATATATATATATATATATACAGAAATTATGAAAATGCTATAAAAAGGCCATTCGGTTACAAAAATAAAAACACCATTCACGTAAAATTTCATTAAAATAAAATGTATTAATTAAAAGAGTATGTTAATATGAGTCTGTTAAACAAAATGAAAAAACAAAAATATAAATAATAGAACAAAATAAAAATTAACTAACAAATAAATAAATGTTGAATGAATGAATTTATATTCGATTAAAACAACATTATGTTAAATAAATATAAATGAATTAACAAATATAAAAACATCTAATTAAATTAAAAATAAACAAAATAAATCAATAAAACAATAAATAAAATAAAACCATTGAATTAGATTACTTTAGATAAAGTTATTATTAGATAACTTTACATTAAATAAAAACAAAGAAATTAAAGATAAAGTAAAAATAAATGCATAAATATATGAATGTGTAAATAAAGACCTAATTAAATATAATAAATAATATATTTTATTACAGATATAATATAAAATCTAATTGAATAAAATAAAA